>NW_028297114.1:1186083-1348583 GCF_055798465.1 Pogonomyrmex barbatus | reverse complement strand
AAACAAGTTTTACCTCCGCTTTAATTTTATAACAACCACTACCATCTCGGATATTAGGTTTATATTTCATATCATATTTCTTTACGACAAGCCCTTCCTCATTATCACGCAGATGTATATTGAATGTCTCTATCAACTCCTCCCTTACAAGAAAAATCATAATAATTAATATTAATTCGCTTTTAAAAAATAATTCCATGTAAAAGAAAAACAATTCTGTCCAATTCCAGATCATTCAGTTTATATAATAAAATTATTAACTGTAACATTATCGACTCTCATAATAGCATACCTGTTTGAAATTAAGGTAGACTGACACACAATTACAGAACCTTCCTCTTCTGTTAATATATCATTGAGAAGTTTTAATCTATCTTTATAAGGCGTGTCAACAAGCAAGATATCATTATGCAGAATCACATCGAACACGATAAAACACGGTTGATGATGACTATTTGTCGTTAAATTTTTCACGTCGACATTCATACCTTTGGTACTAAATATTCTTTTCTCTTTATGCCAAGCCATTAATTCTCCATCCAATATAAAAGAATGACAATTCGGATTCAAACACCGCGTAAATATCTCGGTCAAGAAGCCTATTGGATCATAGTAAGTACACACAATTTTAGAAATGAAGTGAACATGTATTGATTTTTTATATTTTTTTCATGTGACGTATGGTTAATCATAGAAATCAACATCGATCCCACTGATATTAATTTGAGGAAGTTATGTGATTTTCAATTAACATTTCATTCGACTTGTTGTCATACCTGAAGATCCAGTTTCACCATATCCAGGTTTGTTTGTAATATCATATCCCCTACGCGTGAAATATTTAAATATTCCGTCTTTCATGTGTAGTTGCGATCTCTCGCCGTCGTATTTGGTTTGTACGTAATACAAGTCATTGCCCCGAAATAATTTCCCGATATTCTCGATATTACATCTTTCTAAGAGCATCGGTTTAAAATGCGAAAATATTCGTATGCCACGTTTCAATTTGACCTTTGGATCATGTAATTCGTTACAAATCTCTCGTAGATCACTCGTTACGAGAAATTTGTCATTCGCATCCGGATGATAAACTTAAAAAAAAATGAATCAATTAGTTTTACAGTGCGTTTCGGTATATTCTTTTTACAAGAATCCTTTTCCATTTACATGATTCTCTTTACTTTGCTTTTTTTTTGCATTATTAAAAAAATTACGAAACTGTATAATATTCTTTGCGTTCCTATATTAAGTCGTAAATCCTTAAGAATGATACGTGTTACCCATTTCATCTCAAATCCCGTAATTTTTCGGAAGAGCACTCTGAACGTTTCAACTTTTTGCTGCATCGTTGCGTTTTTCTCGGTAATATCATCGAGAAACGTGTTAATTTGTGCGATCGTAAATCCGGTACTATATCGAGGTAATCTTTTATCCAATATGCAATAGGCTCGGTCAGCGAAATCATTTCCTAAAAATTCGCTCGACGTGGACTCTCTAGAATATAAATCTTTGCATTTGTAAGAAAATCTCTTCTCGAGCAAGTGTACAATTTATTTTATCTCATTCTAACGGTTATAGTTACAGTTGCGATACTGACCGATAATTTATCAATTTTTTGTAACTATCGCTACTTTTCGTAAAACCGTATACGCGAGCGTAAAGCTTTGTCAGCGAAATTTGCTTCAAATTATGTGATCCACGCTGTCGCTCAAGATGAGGCAATATCAATCTTAATATAGGATACAGCGATGCGTCCTAAGACAAAATTAAATCACGAATGATAATGGCGACATCGTATTATATAAATAGTTTTTCTTTATATATATATATATATATATATATATATTAAGCTCACGCGCTTACAGATCTTCTTTCTAAGACATCGCATAATATGATATATGTAGCACATACCGAGTCAGGATATTCCGCTTTTAATTTGTTGCCGATATTTCGACATTCGTCGAAAAACGTTTGCAAAATTTGTTCCTTCTTTTTTATCTCATGTGCTCTGGTAACATTTTCCAAAGTGTCGCATAATCGCTTAAATTCAATCCTAGTCTCTAAAAGGCCACTGGTCATTACTCTATAGAAAAATATTAAAATTAACTATCTTTTAACGCCTCAAAAGATTGGACTCTTTTTCACTTCTTTGGAAAAAAAAAAAAAAAAACGAGATACTTTATTATTTTTTATTATACGATCACATGTAGCGACAGCAAGATGTACTAAAATTATGTAACAATACGATAGATTTCCTAACTTATAAAATATCTCAACTTCATTCTTTAGAATAATTAAAAATGAGTAACTTTTTCCTTCCAAATTTTTGCAAAAAGAAATCAATAAAAATATGTACAGATTTTGTTGGAAAGAAAGTTATATCTTTTTTATAAAAATTACAGTGCTATATACATGCAAGTACACACACGCATACATACGTGTATACATGCGCGCGTGCGCGCGCGCATACGCATACGTTTATATATAACTAGTAAAAATTCTGAGATTTTACGTTTGATCGACTGAACTTTTCAGTTTTAATTCATATTGTTATATAATCATCAAGATACATTCTAGCAAGAAGATAATTTTCGGATTGTAAGTAGATGAGATGCAAATTAAAAGCTGCTTCTTTTCTCAAATCCAAGAGATTTGCATGTTGTTTGACCAAGTCTCCTGCATCTTCTTTCAGAACCAACTTGTAGAAGTGAATTGCGGATGGTAACAAACCAATTTGATGAAATGCTCGTGCCATATTGTAATAAGTTTCTTGCTGGCCTTCTTTACCACGTAATTGAGTATATTTTTTGAAGAAGGCTAATGCTGTATAGAAAGATAAAGATTGGAGAAAAATTAGAAAAACTTTTAGAAGGCATATAGCTCATAATTACATTTGATAATTTTTATTCGTCACCTTCAGTAGAATGTTTATTTTGAAACGTGAAAGTTTTTTTACACTGAGATTGGATTATTCTTTTAGATCTATAATCTATTTTTAGAAGAAAGCTTCCAATAGAAAAAATAAATATCTGCCGAATATGACCATTGTTTCATTACATTAGACGTTATTAAAATGAAAAAAAAGGTGTCTATATGTGTGCTTAAATCTTTTACAATCTTAAATAAATGCTACGCGCGCGCGCATACACACATACATCTTAATAAAATTTAAAATTGATTCTTATTTCAATCTTACTAGGAGAGTGAGATGTATACGTGTACGCACCTTGAATTACAAGTTGATTCTTCTTAGCTGACATCTTTTGACATGCCATTTGTAATTGCGTCACACCTATTAACAATGCTAACAATGCGCTAGGAGCGACTTTAAAAAGAGACATGTAACCATTTAAAGCATATTTATAAGTTCCCGAAACAAGACAATTATTTGCATGCATAATATGCAAATATGAAAACACATCTCTCTCAAGTAATCGCATTATGAATCTGTTATGTCGCAAATCTTCTGCTCTTTGAATAATTATATTTAATAAGTTCCATGAGTTAGATTTCTGACGAACACGTACGAATTCTCGTACGATTTCTTTAACGATATTATATCCATAGTATGAATCTTTGTTATGAATGCAAGAAATTAAACACAAAAAAATTATGTGAGCATTTCTCTTTTTAAATCTCTTTGATGTGAGAGCAGTGAAACATAGCCTTTGAAGAAAACCATACTTTTTCAATTTACACGCTAGCTTACACATTTGTAGAAAAAGTAAAAATTCATTTTTCTCGCTTGGTTTCACATTAACGAGAAATGTAGGAGCATTTTCATCCTCCAATTTTTCCCCGCATGACAAACGATGAAGTTGTAAGCTATCAAGTCGTTGGCGAACACCTGTTGCACGCGCCAATGCATTCAATTCATCCTTTCTTCTTATATTAACACAATGTCTCGAGAGAAGTAACATTCCTGACGTAAAGTATTCCTCGTATCTTCCAACTTTAAAAAGTAGTAGTGTTCTTTGATACAGAACATCAGGATCTAATGTATCAGATTCAGGATCTTGATAAAGAACTTCTATCGCTTTGTTATAACATTCTGATTTTTTGTAAAGCTTGGCTAGAGCTAGTCTCGCGCCTAAGTGCTGAGGTGACAATTCGCGAACAGTCTCGTAAGACTTTATGGCTTTATCGAAATCATTGCAACCAACCCAACATTCTGCATGCCTCAACCAGACTGCAGCTAAGCTATAGTTGCAACTTTTAACTAATGGATCCAACAAGAGCATAGCGCGCCGAAATTCTTTTTTGCCCATTAATGCTTCCGCTATATCTAAAAAGAGATCTCCAGAAATTTCTGGATTCTCGTACATGTAAAATTTAGATAGCAATTTTTCAGCTATTGGAATATAGTCCAATTCGATGAGAGTTATGAGAAATTTCGCTTTTAAGTCGACAACCACATTATCCGGTACATTACAGAACTCTATTTCACTATTTTGATTTTTTGATGGAGATTTAGCTTTTCCTTTTGCATTACTAGATTCTTCTTTTTTCTCGGCCTTTGTACCATTAACTGTTTTCTTTTGTTCTTCTTCTACATTATTTTTATATAATATTTGAATATCTGTATACTTTACTAATACATCTAAACACCTTTTAAATTGTTTCAGCGCTATTAATAATTCAGTCATGATATTAACCTCTTCTAATGTAATAAGATCAGGACATTTGGCAAAAATAGTTTCAATTGCTTCCAATGCCTGTTCATTGTTATTCTCTTGCATATAACGTTTGGCCAATATTTTTGCATACTTCATTATATATTCACCATCTTCGGTTTCCAATTGATGGATCAGTTTTGTATATCCTCTCAAGTATGCTTTTTTATCTCCGTTCTGTTCTTGAAGATGCGCTCGCGTCTCATATAAACTTATATCCTTTGGACTAGCTTGAATCGCTTTGGAGTAACATGTTATCGCTTGTTTTATGTTGTTACTTTCTAATGACAAAGTAGCTAATCTTACCCATTGATCAGCATCTTTGGGACTAAGATGCGCAGCGATTAGAGCAAATTGCAAAGACTTCTCTGGTTGATCATTTTCATATATCATAGCTAATGTCTGAAATGGTTCTGGCGCGCTTGGTACTTGCCTGAAGAAATAATTAGTGATTGTCAAAGTAGTAATTCAAGCAAGTTCTGCTTAAAAATTTGAATGAAATATATTATTAGCATGACAAACTTGCCTAATAATCTCCATACATATTTGTGCTGCTAAATCTACCTCTCCCTTTGCGAACCTTAAGTTCGCTTCTCCCATAAGTCCCTGCAAAACAGGAGGTAAAACTCGTCTTTTCTTTTTTTGACGCACCTGTGGCATTATATTTGTTTTGTATGACTTTTGTTCTATAATCTTTTGTGCAGGAACATATTCAAATCCACTTATCCTTCTGAAAATAAGATATTGACTCACTAATTTGCATAATCAGTTGTTAAAATGATGAAAATATATTTTCATTCATACCTGGATGCATCAGTTTCTATCATTTCTAAATCTGTACCCTGATCCATTCTTGAGGAATATTCGCTAAATGTCAATTCGCCATTTAAAAATTGTTTTGTTAAGCGATCTTCCTCATCAGTGGTCAGCAATACATCCTGATCTTCCATATCTGTGATATCTTTATTGGAATTGGGCGACGAAGAGAATGTACAACTTGGAACAATATCTGTCACTTCTCTCATTTGTAATGCCTTTGCTTCAACAAACTCATTTATATCTACATTCATTGAGCTAATAGCACTTTCATCCAATTCTTCTATTATCACTGGTGCTACGCTACTATTTTCACTAATAATCAGACTATCACTGGCAATCGGTTTTTCAAGTTCCACTTCCATTGCTGTTTTTTCAGTCATATCAGTCATGCTGATGTTTACTTTATTTACATTGTATTCCATGATTGTTTCATTACACAGTAGATGTAATAACGTCTCATCAGCTTGTATGGCTACGCGTTATATAATAAATTTATATTTTAAGAAGTAAAGTCGCTTGAGATTTGTATTATATATTTCATTATCATTTCATTATATCATATCGTCGATGTTAAGTTGGCTCTGTTTTGCTATTGCTACATGTGATGTATTACAGAAATCCGATAAAATTCTTTCTCACACACAGCACACGCGCGCGCGCACGCACACATCATTTTGCCACATTTGTACCTACCGTATAATTCGTATAAAGAATGCACGTAAAAAAATTACACGTATAAATTTGCTAAATCGACGAATTGAGATCAGCTAACATCTTTCCATCAAAATCAATAAATTAAGACCCCTGAATACTCAGTGAAGAACTCCGCGTTGACGATAGCGACGGTACTGTGGTGAAAAATAGAAGCTCATACATCCTTGTTCATCTGTATACGTGCGGACAACGAAATTTTTTATAACGACTATTTTCGTTATTATGTGCTTAATCAGATGTGCAGATATGACTTGTTACGTACTTATCAGATTCGTAAAAATAGGCGACAGCTAAAATTATCGTCGGACATTATATGTGAAAGCATTTTTTTCACTTCTTTCAACAGCTGTCAAATCGTGTGTTTTCTGCCTGAACAGGCTTCATCTTACATGCTTTTTACAGCTATTTATTGACTATCAGGAAGGGAAAGAATAGCAGCCCATTTTCACAAGTCTTAAAACCATAAGTGTCTTAACCATATCAAGTGTTATTTTAGTCAAATATCTTTTTATTTGCAAAACTACCGTCATAAACTTTATTGTGTCATTTCTCGTCTATGACGTCACGATTCCAATATGACCGCGGTGACTACTCAGGGGCTTTAAATAATGATTAATTAAAGTAATCAATTAAATGGATATGTGACATATCGCCTAGTGGTTATATCAAAACGATAGCTACGATTACTCTCAAACATTCTTAAGCTTGTCTTTGGAAAATTAGCCAATCGCATTTCTATCATAAAGATACATGTAAAATACGTTTGGATAATTTTCATTAGTCCCAGTCTATAATAGGTGATTTAAGTCTTAAGCCATAAGAAATGGATGAATCATAATCAAAGAATAGAAGAATAATCGATTATGATTGGTCAATTTCTTCAGGATTAAATTACTTATTGTAGACCGGGACTTAACATCACCGTGTAAACATCGCCGTAGTAAATTCTCATTTTTGCGAGATCTCAAATGAAAAAAAAATTGACCAATCATATTAATCAATTGGCGAAAATATTGATTGCAATTGGTCAATTTTTTTTCTGTCCGAGATCTCGGATCGATTTTGTGGACATAAGGCTTTAGAGGATCTCTACGGCTTGTTCTACAATACGCATATTAGTGTCGCAAGCCACAATAATTGACCAATCATTGACGAATGTGGGGAGAATATTTGATTGTGATTGGCCCATTCTTATGGCCCACGACACCGACACACAACGTATTGTGGAACAGGCTTACGAGATGTTATTTTGATTTTTCGATGAATATTTTGAATAATTGTCGCAAGTTAGCGAGAGCGAAAAAAAAGGACACATAAGATCAAGATATATAAAAATGTCACTTTGAATAAGTAGAGTGTTTGCAAAAGTGGGTCGAAAGGTTCTGCCGTCATACAACAAAGCAATTTGGATATGTCATTACGATTGAACGCAAACGAAACAAATATTCGATAAACTTAAAATCAAGCCTTTGTGTTTGTTTTCAAATAATAACCTTGAATTTAGTGTGTTATTATATAGTTGAATATAAATGATATTATAAATTGTGATTATAATATAACTGTTTATGTGTGACATGGAAGTATTGTCAAATGGTTTAGAACATATGCAGAACAACTCCTTCATAGACAAGTATATTTCAACTTCTCAAAATTAATATTTTTTATAAGAAAATATAAAGATATAATAAGGATACTTCAATTTTAATAAATTATAAAAAGTATAATGCTTTCCTTTGATTTGCAAAAAGATTTTGATCAAGAGAAAGTACATGTAATGTAAAAGTTCCAATATTGAAACTGATTCTATATTGAACAGCTGGATAGTATAGTATTTTTGATATGAAGAATATGGAATTTTTAAATGTGAAAATAAAATATGTATTTATTTATTAATTGTCAAAGTATTCACATATTGGATTTCATTTCAATTAACATTTTAATAAGATTTTACATTTAGAAATGATTTTTTAACAAATATTTACTTTTACATACTCTGTTATTACACTTTATTATGTCTTTAAAAATTTGAAGAATTTCTTGATTTTTAATAAGGAAATTCTTTATATTTGATATTAAATGTCTTAATATTGATACTTCTAATTAAATTTAATTTTAAAGTAGATATTTTATAAATATAAGATTCTTAGAAATTATTTTATAAAAATCTTGCATTTAAATTATACTTTAGATTTACAAAAATGGATTTGCGTGAAGATATTAAAAAAGTGACATCACTTACTTTTATGGATGAAGATGCTAAGTTCTACCGACTACGTGGACTAAGTCAGGCTGCAAAAGACAAAAAGATGAATAAACGGATAGTTAAGAAACCAAAAAACATACATGTCAGTATATGTATATATATATATATATTAATATGCATATAAAAGTAATGTTTTTAATTTATATCGTATATTTATATTATATGTAAATTAATATTTGTTTATTTAAATTTAGTTAATAGAAGACTCCGATATAGATGATGATGATTGTACAAATGTTATAGATGATAAAGTAAAACCTTCCTTTGATAAATTTGGGATTTCAGCTGGTATTAAGGAGGTAAGCAAACATTTTTAAACAGAATAATTAACACCATTATAAAGAAATGTTTCATGCTTCAATTAAAAGTAATAGCATTCAACAGGATGGTTAAGGTAAAATTAATGTTTCTTATTAAAAAATATATATAATTAAAGAAAATTATAGAAATTTTGTATTTAAGTAATTTTTAAACATATATAAGAAACAGTAAAACATAAATTAATATCACACAGGTAAATGGTGGTCGTAATCTTTCAAATGAATATTGGGAAGAATTTTGGGAGAAAAAACTTGATGAGATGACTAAATCTAAGGAAAAAATAACTCAGAACTCTCCTGAAAATGAGAATATAAAAACAAATCAATCTGAGGCCGAAGAAAGTAAAAAATATATCAAGCAGATGGATAAGTGGTTTAGAAATGCCGCAATTATGGGTCTGGTGAAAATCAATAAGATTTCATTACAGGATTTAATTGGTTCAAACAATGAAAATTCATCAGAGAAAGAAAAACTGGAAGTCTTGGTATAAATAATATATATTATATTGTATTATATTGTGTATATGTACCTAATATGTGTTTTATATATATAATATATTCAGAGACAATCGTTTAAAAATAAAAAAAAATTTCTCCTTACGTCAGCATGAAACTGCATCCAAGCATGTAATGGACGATGATAAATATGTGGAATCAGTTCCTCTTCGTGAGGATCCTGAAATCTATATTCACCCGTTACAAATGGGAATAGATAAAAAAAAGTTCAAAGATATAGATTTTACTCCATCTCGTATCGGCAAGAAGACAATAATGACGCCGCAAGCATATTTTATCGATGCGACTGACGATAGTTCCTTTGAGTTTGTAAAAAGAAATGACAGTACAACATAATATATTTTGTTAAAAATGTGCACAATGTTCTGTTTACTATGTGCATTAAATAATAATATAGATATAAGAATTAGATATGCAAAAGTAGTAGCAATATTATAAATAATAATAAATTATATTAATACGTTTAATATCATTAATTACTCATAAGACATTTGTAAAGACTGAAAAAAATTTCAAAATATAAGTGTCAAAGGTTATCATGTGTAAAAGAATATCATGAAATATAAAATTGCTGTAGGAATGTATTTGTCAAGATAGATAATAGTGTACATAGATAAAAAAGTAAAGCAAATTCAATATACTTTTGAAAAAAACTTTGAATTAAACTTTGAATAAAACTTTGAATAAAACTTTGAATTAAAAAGACATATTCAAAGGCTCACTGCGTTCAAATATTGCATGGAGTAATAACGTATTCTATTACATATATGTTAAATAAATGACTAAGATATTAGTGATATTTTTTTGAAAATATAAAGATAAAAAAAAAGGTTTCTCACCATCAGCATGAAACTGTTCAACAAGCATATAATGGACGATAATAAAAGTGAAAAATTATGAATTAAAATAAACTATATATTATTGTATGTGTAATAATAAATTGCTTATTATTTCCGAGAGAGTTTAAACTTTTTTTTATAAAGATGGAAGTATTTATTATCTATATGTTATTTATATGATATGATAGATATGAGATTTTGTATTTTTATATAAGATAAATTTATATATATATATATATAAAATAAATTCTGGTGTGTGTGTGTGTGTGTGTGCGCGTGTAAAATAAAACAAATTCTAATTATATATAAAAAGTATTGCTACTACTTTATATCTAACTATTATATGTTTTAGTATTAAATTATTTTTACACAATCTAGAAAAATACTTTTAACATTTATAATTATCAAAATATTTTTATGTATCAGTGGATTTTGCACTAATATGTAAAGTATTTAATAAATTTAAAGATTAGAGATATAATTTCATGAAAGTTTCAATTAAATGTATAGGTAATTAATAGAAAATTTAAAGTTGTCAGCAAATGTTACATTTATTATATATTATATATCAAAACATTGATAAAAGCGTAAAAAGTTCGTAAACTGTTCCGCAATAGTCTATAAATGTTCTGAGAATCTCACAGAAGCAGATTATGTGTATTTCTTTCATATTTGAAATGTATACTATAGGTCTGTTTTTTATAGCTGAATTAGTGTACACTTGTACTTAAAATGAAATAGATATATATTTGAAATTTGATGAAAGCGGAAATAAAATTTTAATGCGATTCAAGAATGTACAGCAGTAAAAAATATGACTTATATTTTAGAAAAAAAATATATCTCTGAGTATATCTAATTTTTTCTTGATATGTACTGAGACTATTTTTTAATATAATATCCAAAATATATACATATACATATATATATATATATATATATACACCCACACACACACACATTTATTTAAATTCTTTAATTATGTTGAATATAAATATATATCTAGAGTATATATATAAAATTTTATTTTTACATCTTTCAAATATTCTTTTAAATTCAGAGTCTTCAGAGTCTGTGTTGTTAGGATTCCATTATTTTTTCTAATAGCGTTCTAGCAACCACGGATTTTAATTACCTTGAGAACGATTAATAGTGTCATATAATTTTCTTTGGGTTACTTAAAGCATTGATTTCTTTTTCTTTCAAATTGAGATATAATCATATTTAAATGATAGATGTTTAATACTTCAGAAAGATATGTTTTATTTAAAAACATAATTATATGAAATTGAGTAAAGTTATTAATAATTTAATATTTTATACTTTTTTATGTATTTTTGAGTTCATGACATATATCCAAGATTAATCTTAGATCGATTCAAACTTATTGCAGTTGAAAATTCTATAAATCTGTGTGAAGCTGAGTAAAATTTCCTGAGTAGTTGAAAAATTATTTAATTTTTAAATTTGCATTGATTTGATTCTAATAGAAAAACATTGCGTATTACACTGATAACATCAGAATTGAATAGTTTATCTAGGATATATTATTTATAAATTATTAATTTTATACACATAATTAGATTTTCTCCTGCATGAATATTATTCCATGTCCATAATAACTCAAAATCTTTCTGTAAACTATTGATTTTTTTTAATTGATTTCAGGGGATATTTACAATCAAAAAAGTTTCATCATTTCTATTAAGAAAAATATTAATTATAAATTTTTTTTATAAAAATTTAAAAATTATTTTATTTATACTTTAACTTCTATTTATTTAATGTTTTAAAAAGTGTATAAATACAAGAAAAATATTCCCTTTAAATTTCGATAATGTTTTGCTATTATATTATATAGTTAAAATATATTGAAAAGAACATTCTTATTTTTAATGATTTAATTTTGAATTTAATTCTGATAATTTTCAATAAATACGCAATCTATATTACTACTATACTTAAATGTTGGTTTAATAAATAATTCTTTATTTAAGTAAGAAATTCAAACTATTTTATTATTGCTCAATGTAAATCAATAAAAATATTGAAAGCTATTATAATTAGACTTATTTAAAATAATAAAATCATCTACACAAAATAGTATATTTTATGTAAATAATTTAGGGAAAATAGATAGTAAAACACACACACACACACACACACACGCACACACACACATACACACACATATCTCATTACATTATAATGATGTACAACGAAATTTATTGATGATAATCAGTTTAAAAGGAGATTTTATAATTTTTTTTTCTATACAAATGTGAAATATTCAAATCACACGTTTATGTAAACAAAAATATATGATCTTTAAATATTACAAAAATTTAACCGATATATTTTTTAGCATGCTGAAATTATTAATACACTCGGTTATACATAAATCTATGTAATTTATATGTATTCTTATAAATTAAATATTCTTGATTAAATTTTTTTTACATTTGTATCCCGATAGCAAAACCTGCAGAAACAGATTTTGAGCAGAGCCTGCTATTTGATGGCTACCAATATTTGATGACAGAAATAAAACAAATTGCATACAGTGTTTGTAATATTTGATGATGTTGGCAAACTGCCGTCAAAAATAGGACAAAGCCTGCCGATATACAAATATGCGTATATATAACAATCCGTGTGCACAGCACATTAACAGACTCTGCTTGATTTCTGCCATCAATCTGCTGACATAGGCTTTGTCGACAAAACTTGAACCTAATGTGCACAGATTGCTATGGGTTTGCAGTTAATATCCGATTGAATTTGCTGCCAATCTGCCAGCAAATTGCTAACATTTTGCTTGCTGGGCAAAGGTGTAAAAAAGATTTTGTTGCATTTAAAATATATATAAATGATATATTAATCGATTTAATTATATTAATCAATTCTTTGTAGATCTATTGTATTATTAATTTTATTTTATGTATTCTTTACAGAACACTAAAGGACCAAAGGATGTATTCTAAGGAAAAAGCTCTTATTTTTATGTAATTAAATTTCATTAGATATAAGAATTATGTAAAATACTCAGGGACAATAAATATTATAATTTTATTTTCATTATAAAAGAAAATAGTTACTCGAATCTATCTTAATTTTTAATTAAAATTATTTAATTTTGTTTACAACGTGACAATAAATAATAGAAAATATATAATAGTTTTAATAATAGTTTTTCACATCACCCATGAGATATTATTTTTGATGCGTTTTTTTTAAGACTTATAAGAAACACATATAATACATTAATAATGGAAAATTTAATGTTTAATATATGAAAATAAGTTATTTGAAAAAATGTTTCATTAATTTGGTGGGAAGGCCATACTCAGCATTTTTGAAATGGAGACACCCCTAAGGCCACAGCGATCGGCGGCTGCGAGTAAGAAGAAACAACACCTGATATTTTTCTCTCTCTAATAGAAGAAAGTGAGAGAAACATTAAGTGGGGACTGTATCTATGATAGGGATCCAATAAGCGTACAATTTTTCTCGAAAAAGCTGTCCGCTTATTGGATATCACGCATCGCATGTTGCGTCATCACGCTGGTCTGAATCCAGCATTTGACCACGTTGCAATAGCGACCAATGCCTAGAGATTTCCACTGGATCAACCAATCAAATAATTTAATTTTAAATTGGCCAATTGGCAACGTGGGCAATCAGAGGCGTCACCTCTCCGGCCCTAAGTTTTTTTTGTGGCTATGGCTCTTAGCGCTACAAAATTTCGAGGCGTTTGATTAACCAATTAGAATAAAGAATCTTATGAATTGATCAATTAAAAAAATGATTCGAAGCATTTGTAGCATCAAGTAGATTACATTCTGAGATTAGATTGGAATTTACGTATGTCCTTATGATAGAAATGCGATTGGGGGTAACTTTTTTTATGCATATGATTATGCTGCTATGCAAGTTTGTCTGGATAGGCTCTTAGAGTTACAGACTCGCTCTACAGAGGTGCTTTCCATTTAGTGACATAAGTCGACACAAGTATCGTTCTACCTTAGTTTTCATGATTAACAAGGACAAAATTATACTTGTGTCGACTTGTATCACTAAATACCGGAAAGCACCGATATTAATAAAAAAAGATTTAATGTTTGTGAACAAAATACAGCAATCGATAGATTGCAATAACCCTAGAATCGAATTCGATTATCGAATATATTCCAAAAAATATTCCAAAAAAATCCCTGGAATCGATACCATCGATGTATTCACATTTGTACTAATCGCATAGTCCGGAGTAATCGCTGCCAGTTTGTTGTGGTCTGCCGTCTCTTGTTGTTTATCGCTGCGTTGTACCTGTGACATCATGCATTTATCAATTGCATCTGACTTCGTAGAAACTATATAAATAACATTCTCCGCTTAGCAAACTTGACATATCTTTATGTATCGCTAATAACGCGTCAAAAGGTGGAAAGGCCGATGCCGGATGATCATACGACGCCGGACTTCAGGGAGTCGATTGTGTATCTTGAAGCGAAGTGAAAATTACAATAGCAAGAAAATTTACTAGCTTCCGACACATGAAGTTGCAGATATTCCAATGAATTTCCTCGCTTTTGTAATTCTTCATATCGTTTCAAAGCACACAATTGATCACTAGATCGCTTCGGACGGTCAAGCCAGCGTAGGTTAACAGCGACGTTTCCGGTTAGGCGCGAAAAATTATCGATATCCCTCTCCTGTTGGCGGGAACGTGTTGGAAAGGCGGGACGCGCGTACGAGTGGACACTCGTAATGGACAGTGTATGAATCGATACGCGGATCCCTTTTCACATTTCCCAACATCTTTGCTAGCCGCGATGGCTCGTGGTACAGATCGTGCGATCGAACGTAACATTGCTAGCCGGCGAGTAAGAGATGAGTCACGAGGTGAGTGCCAGAAATTTATTTACCTGATATAACAACGAATAATAACAGCTGTGTAAATCGACGATGGATTTGTTATAGACTTACGTAGAATGAATTCTAATAGAAATTAGTCTATCCTTTTTTTTTTTTGTAAAAAATGCAATAGAAATCTAGGAAATAATGGAGTAAGTCTATTCGGAATTCATTCTGATCAATTTCACAAATCTGATGATCGTTAATTTCAAATACTTTAATTTCTGGACTCTCAAATTTGAATAATTAACTTTCTTAAAAAAGCAATTGGAGTAACTATATAAATTAATGCAAAAGTTCAAAATTCTGATGAAAATATATTTAATTCTCACAAGAAAAATGTTGTTGATTTGTTTCCAAGCTATTTTCAACGATATACATATATTTTCAGAAAGTTCCATAGGTCCATAATTTTCATATTCATTATTCGTTTTTTTACCTACTGCATACCATATAGAATTATGAATTATTAGCTGTTTAAGGATTGATTTTAAATTCATATTATTTTCTTATGACAGAAAATGAACCAGGATGCAGTAAGAAGAAAATACTTCGGAGTATGAAACGTAATAAAGAGTCAGATGAAGTAAAAGAACAAGTGGAATTAAATTCCAAAGTAAACTTAGATACATCCGTATTAGATAAAACTCCAAAGCAATCAGCAAAGAAAAACATAACTACAGAAACAAACAAGGAATCAGTGGTATCTGATTGTCATGAAATCGAAATAAAAACTGATGGAAATGTTATTCCAGAATTCGATAAGGAAAATCATGATCCAGAAATAAATCAGGAGGAAATAAGAGAAAATCCAGAGAAGAGAACAAAAGTGGAGAACAATAAGAAAATATGTGAATCAAAATCTCCAAATAAAAAAGCATCTGTTGTAGTAGAACGATGCCAACACTGTAAACAAAAATTGAATGATGATATAAAGTTATATCAAGGCCATCCTAATGGTGCAATTGAAGAACAGATAGCTTTAACTGATCCTAACCTATGTTTATTTATTGGAGATGAATCTTATATAGATGAAAGCGATGAGAGACCGCAAAATAAATTAACTCATTTTAGGTAAATTTTCTAAATAGCATATATATTTTAGTATGTAAGCAAAATTATTAAAAAAATTTACATATTGAAATTATGCATATTAATAATAAAATAATTTTTTTTAGTGTTTACGACATGAATGGACACCTATGCCCCTTTGATACAGGACTTATAGAAAAAAATGTACTATTGTATTTTTCTGGGTACATGAAACCTATTTATGATGAAAACTCCTCTCCTGAAGGAGGTATACCGACAAAAGATATGGGGCCAATAAATGAATGGTATGTTACCGGATTCGATGGAGGAGAATTAGCATTAATAGGTTTTAGTACGGCATTCGCGGAATATATTTTGATGGAACCGTCTGAAGCCTATGCACCATTCATGGATATTGTTAGAGAGAAGATATATATGAGTAAATTGGTTATAGAATTTTTACTAGATGAAGTTAATCCATCTTACGAAGACTTGTTACATAAACTTCGAGTAAGTTTGCTGTTTTACAATTATATTTTTGACATGCTTTTTGAATATATATTTTATTATTTTTGCGTTATTATAGACAGTAGTACCTCCTAAAGAAACGATGAGATTCACAGAAGATACATTGTTACGCCATGCACAATTTATTTGCGATCAAGTTGTATCATTTGATAATTCTGCTGAAGCTGATGATATCCTTCTCATTACGGCTCCATGTATACGATCTCTCATGAAGCTCTGTGGTATCACATTGGGTAAGAAATCGGTTCTTCGTTCAGTGAGACGCGAACAGAAGGTCAAGACGCCTGCGTGGTCAATGGCCACTACGACAAAACTAGTTAGCAATATGTTTGAAAATATTTTTTCTGGTCAACTTGCCAAACATAATGTGGTATGTATTTTTACATTGTTTACTGCTTTTTTTTTAATGTTATTAATGAACATTTTTTCTTATTAGACACGTAAAAGGTGGCGATGTGGCATTTGCGACAACTGCCAACAACCTGACTGTGGTGTTTGTGTTGCTTGCAAAAATATGACGAAATTCGGAGGCAAGGGAAGCCAAAAGCAAGCATGTATTAGAAGGAGATGTCCAAATTTGGCGATCCAAGTACGATTCAATTTTTTTAACTATACATTAATACCAGCCAGTACATGTTAACAAACAACAGCAACATAAAATCTGGGGATTTTAATCGATATTATAATTGGTGATATATTTATTTGAATTTATTCATACAAAAAGATTTTAGCAACCAAGATCCTGCTTGCCAAGAATCGGTCTATGTTACTTACTGTCAATTTTTTAATATAAAAATTTATACGCGATTATCTCTTGATTATGTAGATAAAAAATATGAGAAAGCAAGATCTTTGGCATTTAAATAATACAAATAATACAAATATAATTTTTATAAATGTAGAAATATAAGATTATTAGACTATTATTAGAAGATCCTGTTTTATCTATATTCCTTTCCTGTTGTTTAAACATATCTTCGATCTATATACTGTTTATTTAATAAAACATAATAAGTAGAAATAAATTTATTTACTAATTTTTTTTTGAAAATTTACATTTTTATATAGGAAGCAGATGATTCTGACCCAGAAAATGAGGAACAGTATGAAAATCCAGCAGAAGATCAAATAATACAAGAGGAGGAACGTAAAAAGGAAGATTTTAAAGAACTTAAGAAAGATATAATATGGGAAGAAGAAGATAAAATTGTTGAGGGACAGAAAACGTATTACAAATCGGTTATAGTTGGAAATGAAAAAATCCAAATAAATGATTATGTTTTGCTAGAGCCTAGAGATCCTACAATTCCTTTACAAATTTGTAAAGTTATGTTTATGTGGGAAACCAAGGGTGGAGCAAAACGATTTCACGCAAATCGTCTTCGTAGAGGTGTTGACACTATTCTTGGTGAAACTTCAGATTCTATAGAATTATTCCTTAGTGATCAATGTTGCGAAGCATCATTTACATCCGTTAGATCCAAGGCAACTGTTATTCATAAAAAGATACCAGAGAATTGGTCAGAATTAGGTAAAAATATTAGATTAAATTATTGATTTGATTTTTTTAACATTACATACATATACAATATAAAAATATAAAACAATATAAAAACAAGAATACTAAATACATACAATAAATACATACATATGTATTTAGTATTCTTGTTTTTTCTCGATGTCTTCCCAAGGCAATACCTTTATTTTGTCATTATATTTACATAATTGTATTTATAAAATTTGTTATATATTGCAGGAAATATGGATGTAGATAATGATATAAAAGATACAGATGGTAAAACATTCTTTTATCAATTAAAATATGATCCTGAAAGTGCTCGATTTGAAGATCCGCCACCGGATCCGGAATGTCCGGGAAAACAAATTAGTCATCGATTCTGTCCCTCTTGCACCCGATTGGCTATACAAACACAACGTGATATACCTAAGGTACGAAATAATTATAAGAAAAGTTTATTTAAGTTATAAAAATTAATCTAGAAACCAAATTTTTTTCAACTTTGTAGGAATATAAGATATAAATTAAAACAATATTTATATTATGATATAATACGACATTTAATAATTTTCTTGGCTTTATTTTCTTTGACAATGTAGGAAAAAGGAATTGTTTAAATTTTGATTTCTTTTTAGTTACAATTTTTAAAATTATATAATTTTTATTTAGCATTATATGTTTATTAAAATAAAAATATATTTTGTATATGTGCACATGACTTTTATGAAATTCTATTATCAAGAAAAGCATAAATATTTAAATAAGATATGTATCGGTTTTTGCTTGTTTAGGTCTATAATCGAATAGAGGAGAAAAGCAGTAAAGACGTAACTTATGAACTTGTAAAATACAAAGGCGAAGAATATAAAATTGGTAGTGCAGTATTCTTATATCCACAAGCTTTTAAATTTGAACATAAACGAAAATATCAAGAAAACAAAAGTCCAAAGATGAAATATGTAGATGAAGACATGTTCCCAGAATTTTATAGAAAAGCAGATAATAAATCAACATTCTCTAATGTTGATACTCCTGAACCTTTTCATATCGGTTACATCAACACAATATATGCTACAACTACTGATATATTAGTGCCACCTTCTGATATTTTTATTAAAATAAATATAATGTACCGACCAGAAAATACTCATCGAGATTTAGCACTAATGGAGCAGTCTGATATTAATATGGTCTATTGGAGTAACGAAGGTAAGATATAATAATTTATAGAGCCATGAATTTCTTGTTGTTATTTTAGATAAATTCGAAATTTTTAGTATTATTAACGAACATTCGATATCGTGGTCATATGGCATTATTAATCATATTATTAAATATATTTATGTCGAATAAATGTCTTTATTTATCTTTCTAAAAAGTAATTTGAATAAAAATGTTTTATTTATATTGTAGAGTGCACTGTAAATTTCTCTGTCGTTGCCGGTAAATGTTATCTGGCATATTTCAAAAATATGAGCGAGTCTATTGAAGAATGGTCTATGACTGGTCCAAATAGATTTTATTTTACCGAAGCATATAATCCTAAAGAACAAACATTCGATGAACCACCTTATGATATCATTAATACGAAAAAACTTGGAAAAGGAAAGGGAAAAGGCAAATCAACAGCAAAGAACACAGAAAAAACTGAAAAGAAACAAGTTATTGAAGCATCCGTAGATTATCCTGTATTGTCAAGAAAATTAAGAATGTTGGATATTTTTGCTGGTTGTGGAGGTAATATATTATTTATTATATTATATTATACATCTCTCTTCCTGTTAATTAGTCTAGCTTCTATGGAATTAGATTTATATCGGATATATGGCTAATCCAAAAAACACAAAATTTATAGAACTGTAATTAATATGTGTATATATATATATATATATATATATATATATATATATATATATATATTATATATTTATTTCATATTTATATAAAAAATTAAAAATTAACTGAAGCGAAAGAAGTTATAGCAACATGGTTCAAGTGTACATATAAAATAATTTTCTATTATAATTTAGAGTTAGAATTGCTGACAAATTAAAAAAAAATATTAATTTTGATTAAAATAAAAATTAGAAAAGCAAAACCGTAAATACAGAATTAATTCTAATTATAGAATTAATATTCTTTTCTTTTTTTTCTTCTCTTTGTTTCTTGCACAATTTAATTATAATCACTTTTGATCAATAGGATTATCTGAAGGAATGCATCAAGCAGGTGTAGCTGAAACTTTATGGGCAATTGAAAAAGAAAAACCTGCGGCAAATGCATATCGCTTAAATAATCCAAAAACTACAGTATTCTCGGAGGATTGCAACAAGCTGTTACAAAGAGTAATGAATGTAAGTTTGTTATATTACTTTTTTGAAATAATTCATATATAAAGCAACAAATTTATTATTATTAGTAAATAATTAATGTTGCACATAAAACAAATATGTTACATTTTTTAATAGTTTTTTTCTTTTAGGATATAAAAATATTTATTTATATAAGAAAATCATGTTGTGTTTTATTTCTTCGTATAATTTAATATGTAAAATTTTCTTTTTCTTTTCAGGGTGATTATGTAGATGATAACGGTCAGAAACTTCCCCAGAAAGGTGACGTTGAACTATTGTGCGGTGGGCCACCTTGTCAGGGTTTCAGTGGCATGAATCGCTTTAATTTGCGACAATACTCATTATTTAAAAATTCTCTCATTGTTACTACTTTAGCTTACTGTGATTATTATAGACCGAAATTTTTCATTATGGAAAACGTACGAAACTTTGTATTCTGCAAGAAAAGTATGGTGCTAAAGTTGACTTTACGATGCCTTATTCGAATGGGTTATCAATGTACCTTTGGTATCCTTCAAGCTGGAAGTTATGGAGTACCACAAACAAGAAGAAGGTTTGTTTTTATATTTATAATTAATATGTTGAATGAATATGGATCTAATTTGATTGTTTCTATACATCTATCTAAACTTAAATTAAAAAATTTGTATATTTATATGTGCAATTCTTATTTTAAACTATTAAATTAATTGCACAATTACAAAATATTATTTATGAGTTCATTTTGCATTATATTAATCTAATAACATTAGAAGTCACTATATATTGGGTTTGTTAATATTATTTGAGAATATATTAAAGTTTATTTTGTTAAAATAATAATTTATCAATTTATCAGGATGATACTCATAGCTGCTGCACCTGGAGAAATACTTCCAAAATATCCAGAACCAACGCATGTTTTCAATAAACGATGTTGCTCATTGACTGTAATGATAGATAACAAAAAGGTATGAGCTTTTCATCTATTTTATACTTAAATATTAATTGAAATTTATGTACATGTTTTTTCTCTATTAATTTATTATATATGTATTTCAGTATAATGCTAATCATGTTTGGAAAGAATCTGCACCATATAGAACAATTACTGTAAAAGATGCTTTATATGATTTGCCGGAAATTAAATGCGGGTCAAATATAGAGGAAATGCCTTACGGTGGTGAACCGATAACACATTTTCAGAGAAAAGTAATTAATATTGTAATAATTATTGTAGAAAAATATCTCGTTAAATGATTCGAAAATGATTAGTGAGATTCTCATTCGATTTTATTTATTTCAGATGAGAGGTAAACCATATCGGTCGATGTTGATGGATCACATATGCAAAGAAATGTCTCCGCTTGTAGCAGCGCGAATGAGTTATATTCCAACTACAAATGGTTCCGATTGGCGCGATTTGCCAAATATTGTAGTGCGATTGAGCGATGGTACCTTCTCCAAAAAATTGTATGTACAAGTCATTCGATTATTTATCTATTGTCTTTTCTTTATGATATGTTGTAAATTAGTAGTCTTATATAAATTCATTGATTATAATATATAATAATTAGTTGGCTAAATTTAAATCTTATTGCTTTTCTTTTCTTTTTTAGAGAATATACGCACGATGATTCGAAAGTTGGCAAAAGCTCAACAGGTGCATTTCGTGGAGTATGTAGTTGCAGTAGTGGTCATCCATGCGATCCTACTGACAAGCAATTTAATACTTTGATTCCATGGTGTCTACCACATACTTCAAGCCGACATAATAATTGGAAGGGTTTATATGGAAGAATGGAATGGGATGGATTTTTCAGTACAACAATCACCAATCCGGAGCCGATGGGTAAACAGGTATGTCAATGAAACTATAAAATACTATATCAGTTCAATAACTTGAAATGATACATTAAGAATTTTTTCAAAGGATCTCTTTAAAATATTATGAAGTTATATATGTTTCTATGCAATACGTAATTTTATTAGTAAACTTTTAATTTGAATATAAAAATCGAACGAGTCTGTCGTTTAAACATGATAATTGATTTTTAGGGTCGTGTTTTGCATCCAGTGCAAAATCGAGTTGTCAGTGTAAGGGAATGTGCGAGATCTCAAGGTTTTTCTGATTCATATCGTTTCTTTGGTGCAATAACCGATAAACATCGGCAAATCGGTAATGCGGTACCACCGCCGTTGGCAGCTGCTATCGGACATGAAATTAGAAAGTGCATCCGTGATATAACATTGATATCGAAAAATGTGGAACACAAATCTATGAACGATTATAACGTCGAAGCAACAACAAGTAAAAGTGTTGATAACAGTCTCGATGAAAATTTTAACGAAAAATATGATGAAAATTATAATAAAAATCATGAAAATTTTAATGAAAGTTACAACGAAAATTTGAAGAAATGCGACAAAGATGTACCTGATGCTCACAATAGTGTAAACAATAATCTCGCTAAAATATTTGTCGATGACATATGATGAATGAAGACGAAAGAATTAACGAAAAAAAATTATTGGCCAAAATAATATATATATATCGATTGATTTTATTTTTATATATTGATATCCAATATGAAATCTGCTATTATAATTCCGATGTTTAATTTAATATGCATCGTTGAATTCTTGTTACAATTTACTTTAAATATCTTTATTCTTTTCGAGAATCACGAGAAACTGATTACCCATCTATTTTGGAATAATAGAGCAATGACATATTTGTATTTTGTGATCTTCTTCAATCTCTATTATATTTTAATGACAGCTCTTTATTCTTGTAAAAATATCATCCATTATATTTTATATTTTCTTAATGTATATTGAATTCTTAACGGCTGATATTTTAGAATAGAGAGGATCTATAGTCTAAATTTATATATACCTACATATATAATTTCAATCATCTTGACAATCATTGATTATAAATAACGTATATATAATGTGAAAATGTTGAAAAGAGATTTGTAAAGATTTGTAATAATTTGTTATAATTTGCTATACTTGATGCATATTATTATTAAATGCCATATGAGTTTTACATTATACTTAAATAACAAGTAGTGTTTATCTACAAAATATAATCTTTTTTTTACAATTTTTATTCATCGTATATGTTTTCAATTTATTCTAAATGTGCAACTTTGAAAAAATACATAGTTCTACATCTCTATTTCAAATATATAAATATTTGCGTCGCTCCGAGCTGCTACGTTTTATTTTAACTGCAAAATTCAGTCTTCTCTGTATATAATTTTAATTCTAGTTTATAATATTTTAATCTTTTGAGAGCAGCGCGATGCTAAGCATTCTATATAATTAGAACTCCAGCTAGCTAGTGGTAACAAGCACTGAAATCGGAATTCTCTTTTATATTAAGCTTTATTAAATGATAATGCAACATGTAGTTATGTATAGAATTTGTACTTGCGAAAATACTTGCTTTTGTCAAATTTCTGATATTATTCATTTGTAAAAAGCGATGGTTTATAGATGGTTTATAGATAAATTAGGAAAAAAAAATACATTATGAGCTCATGCATGCGCTCGTAAAGTGTAGGAATGCCTTGCGCTAAGCGCACATGTTGTGATATTGAAAGAATGAAATATTTGTAAATCTGATCAGTTATATAAAAGTGAAAAAGAAAGAAATTTCACTTTAATTTATAATTGATATAAAATTCTGTTGCATATTTGTGTTCAGAAGACTTGTGTTAACTTTTAGAGCCCCGAAAGTATCAATTTAAAAAATGACAAGAATCGCAACAAATCTTTAGAAGATTTGAGAACGTTTCAGGGAATCTTTTTACTATGCATGATGAATGCTTGTGCTACATGTATATTATATTAGAAAAAAAAATAAATTGTTGACGCATGTATTAATAATGGCTTTCCATTTGTTCAGAAAACAAATCCTTTCATTGAACATAGTTGCAGAATCGTTAATAGACGTATTATTCAGCAATTTTTTCTTTGAAGAAAAATAAGACACAATTTTATTTATTACATTATTTCTTTATATTTTACATGATTTATTGACAAAATAATGTTAAAAACATTCATCCTTGGGTAAAATTTTATAATTTATGTTACGATTACCGATATAAGTTTCTTGAGTGTATAAATATCTGAAAAATTTATAATGCAATATTAAATTTATAATTTATTCTTGTATAGGTGTTTAATAAATAAGTGTATATATTTACATCACAAATGCGGCAATAATATTGTATATTATTGCTGCATTTTTGTATTTAATTATATTCATTCATTATATTCATATTATATTCATATAGCTAACAAAAATTTGAATGATAATAAAAATGCAAATTTAAATAAAAGACAAATCACCTCATAGGTAATATGTACACACACACACACACACACACACACACACACACACACACACACACACACACACACACACAGCATCCTAATGTCATGAGAACTTTAAATTAACAACTATGTAATTTTAATTAAAGAACAAACATAGAGATACGATAAGATTGATTGGATAAAACAATATAATATTAACTTCTATTCTTTATTGTGCAGATATTTGGTATAGCAAACCTGGATTTATGCGTTTTATTTTAGTTTTTTTTAATGAATTAATCACATATTCATAATCACATATTCTTTTTCCTTATAATTGTCTAATATAAATCTATAAACTAGATTTTTAAATTTTATAATTCTAAAATCAAAGACAACTCTACAAATCTACAAGTATGTAATCAGATACGAATTTGTTGATTGTTGATTTTATTTTATCTATACATGACAATCTCTCCGAGCAATTAATTAATGTACTTTTATTATTATTATTATTATTATTATTATTATTATAATATTATGATATTTTCAAATTTTGCGAAATTATAATTTCTCACTGTTACGCCACTTGTACTTTATTCTATTGCGAGTTTGCATAATTTTTCTCAGTAATAAAGAATACGGTGTTTCTGCGAGTAAGGATAATATATAGGAACAGAAATAAATGATTCCCAAAAATCCTATGGACGTGACAATCTAAAAATAAAAAATAAAAGAGTTAACAACAACAAGTTATAATTTTCAATTAATGTCAGAATTTAGCTTGTTTACTTACCATGGATATGAGTTCAAAATGGACAGATTTTTCAGTTTGCAGGTGAAAAAAGTGTATGATGAAAGGATTTATAAGATAAGCGCAATACGACAATCTACTGAAAGGAACCCAGCCTTTGAATGATAAAATATCGTTAATGATACCTGTAATTAAGTCAAAGATTTGACGATTAGTTTAACACTTATGTAAATCATAACATTGATCTAAAAATATATGACATTATTTATTATCCTACATTATATGCCAATATTTATTATAATAAAAACGCATTTCAAAATGTAAGTTAAAATTAATTCAGATAGCAGATGAGATATTTCAAAATCAACCAGAATGTATTCCAAATGTTTTGTGCTATCTGGAAAATAGATTTATAGATATATAATATCTACAAACTTACATGAATTTATTGTATAATAATTATTTATGCAAATCTTTATGCAAAACAGATTATTAAAAGTATTATTAATAGATTATATAAATAAATTTATAATAATAATAAACTAACCACCGTGTTGCGTAAGACATGCTATTACAATCCATGCTATACCTATGGCCCAAATGCCTCTGTGGAATGCGATATAAAAAGTGGAATATAGAATGGGTACCTGTCGCTTGTAAATGCCAAATAACATGCTAAGATTACAAGCACTACCAAGGCACCAACATAATATTACAGTTCTCTAAAATTTACATTAAATTACTGTGATACAAATAAGAACTAAATTAATATAAATAATATTTCAGTAGAGCATTAGGAGGAGAGAAGATTTCTTTAAAATTGCTTTCGCAAAATTTTATTAAAATCTTTTAAAAATAATATCAAATAGCTTGTAAATAATATCAAATTACTATCTTAAAATATCTTTTGCAAGATATTTTTTTTTAAATTCTTTGTCCACTCACATATCGGTATTATTAATAATTAACATTTTTATAATGATATCAATTTTCTGATATCGTTATTTTTGTAGAAAACGTTACGAGATTAAATAGTGACTAAATTAAAAATAAATTAAATAATTAAAAGTATTAATTGAAAAAAATTCGACTTTGTTAAATTATCTTGAATGCTTTTAAGTGGCTTTTTTACGGTGGCACCTTCGGTGCACACCGTATTCCATGATTATTTAGATAACTATTTATCTTTTTGATACATTAGATTTATATAAATCAAACTTTTTACCCGTTTCAAAACAAACTTTCCGTTTAATCGTATTGAAATGTAGCCTATTATAATTCCAATAATATATGGGCTTATTCTAACCCATGATGGAAAATATAACACATCTGCAAGTCTATGCTGTTCATCCAATCTGTAACAGTAAGAAGAATGCTTTCTTAATTAATCTTATAATAAGCAAAATATTTTAATTACTTACGTCGGAATAAATTCGTAGATGTATGAAAGATAACCGGTGAAAATAATCGAGCCGATTAAAAGTGAAATCAATATAACGACAGCCATGACAAAATATCTAAAAAATTCATTATTTATTCAAATATATGTACTGAATATGTGTTTACATTAGTAAAGTTGACAATAATTAACTTACGTTGTTGACAAAATTAACAGCGCTAGACCAATTATAAAAAATTGCATATCGGCGGATAAATACCAACTCCAACTCATACACTTTAAGGGAAAAAAAGTTAATATTAATAATTTGCCCAGATATCCAGCACAAGATGTTCCAAAATCATTCAGAACGTGTCCAGGATGTCCTAAGAAATATCTTAGAACATCTTGAGCACATCCGGAACATTCCGTACTGTTTGAGTGTATGCGCTTTTAAAAATAATTTTGTATGTTAATTTAAATTGTTAATTGTTAATGTTGTTAATGTTAATTTAAATTAAATAAATATTTTGTTTGTACCATGTTTTTAATAGGGGAAAAATTATTTATATATAAAAGATTTTTCCACCAATATTTCGGACAATTCTCATGCAGTCTCTCATATAAATAAAACGGTGAAGTTTTGTCGAGCCAGGTTAAGCTTAATTGCGATATCAATAATATCATCACGTAAGCCGGAGTCAGTCTAAACAAGATTTTACATATACAAATATGTAAATTCAATATTAGTTCATCGTTGAATTTCATCACTATCGTTTTTTATGTTGTCTTTCTTTATTTATTTTTTATTATAATATTTATTTTATTTCATATTTCGCTGCTGCCTCGTGCGTTTATCAAGATAAAAACGTACCGGATAAATCGTCTTATTACCAAGATGAGGAATTCATTTAGCTTTGCTCTGAAAGTAAGCGGTTGCATCCGATTTTTATCCATTTTATCCTTTAGATAAAAATAGGACATTAAGAATCCACTTAAAAAAAAATAAGTATCGACCGATAAGCTTGCATTGGTTAATATTTGAAAGGTGAAATTAGAGATGGCTTTAATTGTCCATGGTTTATTGTCTGCATACAGAAAAACAATTTTTATTATGTGTGGAGAACAAGAATCGGATATTTTCTAGATATTTTCAAATTACTTGCCCAAGTAATCTATTATGTAAATTACGCAGTGGGCAACAATTACCCAACACATATTTAGAAATCTTAAGCCATGAATAATAGGTAGAGTATCTGGGTGTAATTTTGTATTAAATATTACTTTTGTATTTGTATAAGCAGAAAAACATATTAATATCATTCCGAGTTTACTTTCCGGCAAAGATGAGACTCCTTCCATTTCCATTTCTTGGATTGTTCCATTTTTTGTATCTAAATTTAAAATATCTTTAATAATGTGTTATAATATAAAAATAAAAATTTTTTTATTAATCAGCAACAGATTTAATTTTGGAAATGTTTATATAAATAATAACATCGATTTGTTTATGAGTCATCAATCACATCAAATTAATTAATATATTACATCAAATTAAAATATATGTATATATAATCATAATGCGTGAAATGTATATTTTTAAAGTTAGACAAATTTGAAATGTTTCTTAATATAATACTTACTAATCTTATTGTTAGTTTCATCCTCTTTGTTTGTACACTTCTGATGAACGAATATATCGTATATTGTTCCGATTATTACCATAAAGATGGAAAGCACTAAAATGATGCTACAAATACAAGATTAATAAGTGTGACAAATCTCCAATATTCTTTCAGACTTTTATAGATCACTCTTGGATAAAAATTTGTTTTAATAAATAATTATATCTATATACGTATATTATTCTATTTATATGATTAATTGCGATTTATGCATTTTTTATTATTATTAATATTGTTATTATTATTATTGCATACCAAATAAAAGGTATCGCACCATTCATTAGCCATTTATAATCGTTTTTTAAATCTTTAACCTGGATTAGCTCAAAATTCGCAGAATAGAGATCACCAATTAAAAAAACTTTATTATGGAATATCCTTTCCAAAATTAAACTTATATCATTTACAGAGCATGATGCTGGTAAACAAAGTCCAAGCATTATTACATCCTAAAATAAAAATATCTATATAATATATCTTAATACTGAATGTTTAGCTTATATACAGAACAACAATTAGTGTAACAATTAGTTTATATACAGGATGTAACAAAAGTTCGGGACACTGGAATATTTTGAAAAACATGAGTTTTATTAAAAAAAAAAAAAAAAATTGTAGACAAAAGTTGTATGGTTTCAAAGGAATCATAAGATAGTGTTATCGATTTGATTGTGAATAATCGTTTGAAATACTTTTTGTTACCTTGTATATAAAATTGCGTTTTGTGCAGATTATTAAGACACACAACATTTAAGAGTTAATAAAGAAGATTAACTAACATAAACATTTTGAACAAAAATTTATATCCGGAAATATCACATGTTTTTGGCAATAAAGTTTACCAAATATATTTGGCAATAATAACTTTATTGCCAAACTTTATTCAAGATAAATAAAAATTATAATAGTGTTCTGAAAGTAGTTTCTGAAAAGTCTAACAAAATTAGTTAATTAAAGATTCAGCAATTCTTTAATATGCAAGAGAAAGTTTCCAGAAAAAATTATGTCATCAAACACTTTCGAAATAGCGATAATACTAATGAGATAATACTAACAAAATAACTAAATAATTGAAAGGTCAAATATTAAAAACTTTTTTACTAATAATTATCACGCAATAACTTATAATCACAAATAATATGAAACATAGTTAATCTAAACAATTCATGTTACACACACACACACACACACACACACACACACACACACACACACACACACACACACACACACACACACACACACACACACACACACACACACATATATATATACACATTTTTTTAAATAAATTATTATTATAGTATATATTTTAGCTAATCTCTCTCTCTCTCTCTCTCTCTCTCTCTCTCTCTCTCTCTTTTGTTCTCTATTTATACCAATTTTTAAACTTACTTCATTATGTAGATTTACATGGTATTGAAGAGTACTATTATGTTTGAAATGAACAACAAAGTAATTCACTTCAAAAGGTGGAATTTCCATTTGTGAATTATGATATAATGTTTTGTTTAATGAATGCCGTTGTGAGATCTGCAGAGGAATATTATTCATTGCATCGACACATTGGGTACGACTGCCCAGCCAAAAATTATTTCCAAAAAGGAAACCTGATTGAAATGTGCCGCTAGAATCCAATACTTCAAGATAAAAAAACAAATGTTATTTAAGAAAATTATTAAATAGTATTTCTTATTTATGCAACATTTTTGTTAATTATTGATTTTTTAAATCAGTCTTTTGATATATGTTATTATCCAGATATATGTTTTATCCATATGTCAATCAATTCGATTTTAGTTAAATTAAACTACTAGATCATTATATCATTAAACAATTAAGCAATTTAACATTTATTTATTTTTAGCCTTGCTTCACATTTGAACGCTTTATTAAATTATAAATGTAATTAAAAAATTTGTGTACCTTTCAAACTCCAGAATATCCGTTCATCAACAGCATCTTGGAAGCTTTGCAATTCCTTTTCGCATAACGTCGAGTTAGGAAGTTGTGAAGCTAACGAAGCAATAGCATAAGCGGGCAGTATATAATTATTGTTGGTATTAGCATTATCAATCGATTTGCAAGTTTGTGCGGGAACACAAGATAACTTGGCAATATTTATGCAAATACATAAAATAAATGCAAATTGCCGTTGTGACATAATGCTACTTTGATATAATAGTCACTTTTATTTTCGTAATAAAAGTTAATTTTACAGTTTAGTAAACATTGATTTTAATTGTAAAATTAATAATCACTTTTATTTCATTCTTGAAAATTAATCTTACGTAATTAATCTTACGTAAATATTAATATTAATTATAAAATTAATAGTTAATATCGAGGATGTATTCTATTTATATAACAAACTTTATTACAGCGCAAGTTTAAATTATTCTTTTCGCTTTCGAGGGAAAGAAAGAACACATTTACCATTCGATTTAAAACGAGCGAAAACAGTACTAATAATTGAACAATAAAATTGATTAAAAAAAGGTTCTTCGGATTGTTTGTTATTTTTGCAGATGATAATTGCCCGTAAACAGTTGCATAAAAATCAAAGTTTTATGTAAACTTATTTGCACAAGAATACTGTACAAAATGATCAGCGATATTCGACGAATAAAGAAAGACTGGATTGTACAGGCAGAAGTTAACATGGATTTGTAGAAAAGTCTGAGGTATCCTTGTCATCATATATTTACTCTGCTGAGTCGCAATTACGTCATTTTGATGTAGAGTTATTTTAAATTCAGAATTAGTTATATACTTTTAAGAATTATAAATACATAAAAATGAGAAAAAATACATAAGATACATAAAGATGAGAGAAAATACATAAAGAATTATAAATAAAATAAAATAATAAAATTAGAAAAATAAAAAAATTAGTAGAAGGTACTTATACAGACTAAATATTTTCTAAATAAATTGAAAAAAAGAATAAATGCAAAAAGTAATAATTTTTTAAAATAGACAAAAACATTATGCTAAAAATTTATTTTTAAAAAGGATAAAAAATTTATAAATTTAAATATCATTTTTCTTTATGAAATTTTAGTTTTTATAGTAAATGATAAAATGTGTAATATATACAGTAAATAATGAATGCTATGATGTGTGTGTGTGTGTGTGTGTGTGTGTGTGTGTGTGTGTGTGTGTGTGTATGTGTGTTTGTGTGTGATGTGTGTATTTAATTTTGAAACAGTTGTATCTCTCCTAAATACTATGTCATACAAAAGAATGTGGTGGAATTAGGAAGGAGTGTGGAATTTAATTAGTGTTTTGATATTAGATAAATCGCAAAAATCACATAAAAACTATTTTAAATTATATGATTTTATATAATTCTTTTTACATGATACGTTTAATTACATATAAGAGAATTAATGTAATTTCCTAATAATGTTATCTTGATATTTTTGCATAGAATACAAATCAATTTTTATAAAGAAAACATATATAATTATTTTTCAAAAAAAGTATGATTGCATTAAAATATCCTATGTAATAAATCTTAAAAAATTAGTACAACACAAAATTAATTTATATTTCTGTTCTATAAGAATAAAAGTGAAATTGTTTATATGTTTTTAGAAATTTAAGCAACAAAAATATATATTTGCATAATAGATCAATATGTATTGCTTTATAAAAAATCTCGTACTATGTATCATACGTTAACGGATATTGATAGTTTCTCTAAAAAAGAATGAAAGTTTCTTTTTAAAGAAATATTTTTTAAATAATTTGATAGATTCGACTGTTCTTTAACAAAACTTTAACAAAAACTTTAAAACAAATTATTATTAATCGCTATTTTTATTAACATACATTATTTGTAATATTTTTATAAATACCATCTATTTAACTATGTTTAAGTACTAGACTTCAATGTTTTTCATTGTTGTAAAAACAACAAGTTTTTTGATGAAGACTAATTTCAATTTTTTTTTAAATGCTCGGTTGAAAAATATCAACAGATAATGTAAATTATTTATTAGGTTTTTTTTACAACTGGAGAAATACATCATACATAACTCTAAAGCGTGTATATAATTTATGTGACAAGCATATAAAAATTATAATAGCATTCATGCTTGAAAAATTATTCTTACGTCACTTATGAATATTAACATATACACGTATAATTGTCGAACGAATAATAATAATAATATATTCGCTGATTTTTCTTCCGTCTGAATACACATGATGCAACCAGTTTCGTGAAATTTATTATTTTATTTTTATTAATAATCATCGAATTTTGTTTGACATATGCAAAGAAAACGTAATATAACAACGCATATGAGACAAATTTGAAATAACATAGTAAGAAACAATATATAATAAAAGAAAATATAGTCGAATTATATATGACTATTGAAATCCGATAACATCGCAAAAAACAGATAAGAACAGATAAAAACAGATACAAATGTTAAATGTACATGATAACAAAAATAAAAAGATGATTGTGTTAAAGTTGGTATATCTAAATAGTTAATAATTAATTGTTAAATAAATTAGAAATAGTTAACAATTAATCTGTATTGCAAAATATGAAAAAGTTATTATAAAAATATGAACAAGTTTAACAAGTTGTGATAACTTGTATTTCTCCAGTTGTAAAAAAAACCTAATAAATAATTTACATTATCTGTTGATATTTTTCAACCGAGCATTTAAAAAAAAATTGAAATTAGTCTTCATCAAAAAACTTGTTGTTTTTACAACAATGAAAAAAAAAACTGTTTTTTGTTAATTATTGACTTTCAAAAACATAAATCTTAAAGACAACTGCACATTTCTCTCTCTCTCTCTCTCTCTCTCTCTCTCTCTCTCTCTCTCTCTCTCTCTCTCTCTCTCTCTCTCTCTCTCTCTCTCTCTCTCTCTCTCTCTCTCTCTCTCCACTTTTTCCCTCTTCCCTCTATTTCTTTCTTATAATGTAAATTTATAAAACCTACGTTTATCAAATATGTAAGGATGATGTAAGGAAGACTTTCATAAATATTACTTATAATTTAAATATAAAATGCAAATGTAATTTAAATAAAATATATAAATAAAAAATAAAATTAAAATATAATTAAGTAAGGAATTTAAATATAAATGTAATTTAAATATAATTGTACAAATTGTGATAAAATTAATATTTTAATGTATATTTATAAATTTCACTGTATCTATTTTATTTATTTTTATTTATTTATTTTTATTTATTCTAATTTAAATTATAATCAACGTCATATTTTTTTTGCAAATACTAATCATATAGAAGAATTTTGTTTAAAACTAGTTTCTTAGTCACAAATAGTATAGCTATTTTATTTTAATTTAGTCATTACATAGATAGAAACTAAATATCATTGTCACATATTGTGTTTATATATATAAATGTAACTAAATATTTATATATATATATTTATATATATAAATGTAACTAAAATTTTTTGAATGTGTAAGTAGCATGATTCATCAAAAACATTTCAATAACATCTATTAGGATAAATTATATTAGGATAAATAAAAGTAGTTTGTTAGAAGAAATTTAACGATAGATAAACGATTAAAATTTAAAATATAATTTTATGGTATTAAAAATACTTTATTCAATAATATTTTTTATTACAAATTTTTAATTTAACAATTTTATAATTTCAGTTTAGTGGAAAATATATTAAGATATATTAAGATATCAAGATCTATTTCATGTGGTGAAAATTTCGTATTCAAAATCTGAAAACGCTGAAATAATCTTCGATTTCTTTATCTAACAATAGTGCCAGAACAATTGAAGAGAATATAAATTTATCTGTCTGTCAAAGAAGATACATTCACATCTGTGCTCATTTTAATAAACATTTGTAGAATTACATTACAGGTATCTTACTCGTAGAGATAATTATTCCTAGATTATATTCATGTTTTTTTAACATATTTTAAAATATTTTCACGTGGAATTCATTAAATAATACATTAACTTAATTTATTTTATAAAGTTTATAAATTAACCATTTAAATGCCACGTGATGCAATTGCTTTATTTTTATCGTCTGTCATAACACGTCAATCTATTAGACTCAATTGACATGTTCGAATTTTATTATCGCATACCATTAACGTTATAATTCGAATTCATTAAATTAAAACTTTTACTTACTTAATTTTTGTCATAAAATTCTCATAAAATATAAAAAAATTATGAAAATAAAATAATAGCATAATCGCACCGCTTCGCCCTTTTCAACAAGAAATAAAAGAAGCGCCATTTGACAATTTGATAATTTACTGTAAAACTTAAAAAATTTTAATTAATAAAATCGAAATGATTTAGCTTTCGAATTTTGGAAGGAGAATTGAAGATTCACATAATTTTGCCAGCAACGTTAGCATCAGGCTATTTTAATATTACAAAATACTAGAAATTTCAATTCATTGAAGGAATATGGTCGAATTCCAAATATCTGCACCGGGCAAGATAACTTTGTTTGGAGAACATGCATTCTTACATGGAAAGGATCATTTATTAGCGGCTAGCATAAATTTACGTACCACGCTTAAATTCACCGAATTATCTGACTTATCGGATTCTCAGGACGTTATTAAAATAGAATTTTCTCATATCGGTCTATCTGTAAACATACCATTACAGCAATTTCTAAATCACTTTTGCGGAGATGAGCAGGAGTTCGCCGGGAGTAGCAACTTATTGCACAGCTTGACAAAAAAATTTGTGCTTTTGGATTCGAAAAAGCTGTCGCTGACGCAGCAGAAAAACTTAAATATTTTCCTGTATCTGCTCGCTTCTGTCACCTATTATGAGCAGATTAAAATAAAATCTTTCCACGTACATTTAAGCACGTTGTTACCAACGGATAACGAGGGTTTGGGCACTACGATGTCGTCCGCAGTCTGCCTCGCGGCGTGCTTTCTACATTGGTCGTGTCTACAAAAGAATGCCGCACAAGATGCAAAATTCGATAAGAATTGTCTCGAGAAGATCTCGAAATATGCTGTAAACTGTGAGAATTTTATATATGACGATTTTATGTACAGCAATATCAGAATTGAGAGTAACGTGTGCACGTATGGCTCGATAATAGAATTTTGCCAAAAATCGATGAATGTATTTTCTCAAATACCGAGTCTAAAGATTCTGCTGGTCGACACGAGAAACCGAGAAACCGTCTCGTCTGAAAAGCATAGGCTGAATGAGCTGAGAAATAAACATTTCTTGATTACCTATTCTATTCTAGATAGCATGACAGTTGTATCACAGTCGATTTGTAAAAGCCTCAAGGACTATGAAGAGAAATGTAAAAATAATTCTAAAAGTGATCAGCAACTCCTCCCATGGCTATTTTTGAAATTAAGAGTAAATAAGCCGTATTCTATTTTTTAATTATATTACATTATTATTCCGCAATTGATTCGAAAGTGAATGCTGCACTTTCTTTTACACAATCGTTTACTGAAACCATAAATGGAAAAACCTTTCTTTCAGTTTAATTAAAAAATATTTTTGCAGAGGCACTGCATTATGGGTCAGAAATTTGTAGCGATATTACATGTATCGAATAAGTTATTGAGTATAATTACCACAATTTTGGAGAAGTACGGATTAGCAGCAAAGTATACAGATGGTGAAAGAGGAAGATACGCGTATGTCTTGCTGCCGCTAAATGCTACAGATAAATTCATCAAAAATGTCTCAAAGGAATTATTAGCACAGCAATTTGGTGTCACAATGATCGATCTATGTTGCGACGGAGTAAGAATTGAATAACATATTAGGAAACAGACAAAGGAATAATTAAATATAAATGATATAATCACTGAAGGAACAAAGTCGATATATTGCATTAATTTTAATAGCACATATAAATTGTAAAAATTGGAAGATACTGTAAAAATAGATTATGTATTCTCCTCATATTCAAAACATACGCTCTATTATGTCAAAAAAATGTTTCAAATTTGCTCAATATTTTTTTATCTTAATATCTCAAACGGACTAGTAGATTTATAGCATCAGTTAATAAGGAAATATTAAATTAATCTGATCAAAACATGGATGTCGTCAATCATTTTTTGTTATCCATATTTATAAATTATTATTTCAGTGATTATAAAAATATTTATATTATTTGCATTTCTGTATATAGAAAATAACGAAACAATCTGATTATTGTGGTGTTAACTTTTTATAACTACTGTCTTCAGCAGCAAAATAAAATCGTATATCATTATTATAATAGAAAACATTTTTATGCGTATGATAAAAAATAATTGACTTGTACTCTTTTTGTGTTTACATATTATAATTGCAAATATATGTAACAATTTAAGAAATAAAATTTATAATTGTGTACCAAAGATTTTTTTACATCATGAATTCCCGAAACTCAAACTTAGCATGGCAATAGATATGTAATTGAATTTTTTGTAACTTAACGAAATTTTTAACTTAACGAAAGAATTTATTGTCATAAAATTGTTTTATACAAATCAATAATTTAAGAAAGAATAATCATCTAGGATAAAAGATTGAGCAATTTTCTTAAACTTAAATTATTGATAATTACAACATATATCCATGTACGAGATACCACATGTTTATATCACATATTTGTGAGACTTCAATAAAGGATAAAAAGTCAAAAATAAAACTGAAATGAAAAGGAATATATATTTCACACAAAAGATAATATTATTCGTCCTTTAGTAACTTTAGATGGTTAGTAGAATATTGCGTCTCGTAAAAATTGATAGATTAATTTGTTAATTATAATACTAAATTTTTAGTAATTATTGAATTATTACAAGAAAAAGCCTCTACATTACTCTATGTGATATGTCATATTACAGGTATATTATAATCTACTTTAATATTTACTAATTACATTTGATTATTTTTCCATTGTTATCTTAATTATCATATCTATTTATTGATTTACTGTTAATTATAGAAAGTTTAAGTAACTGAAAATCTGTAATGCAATCTTTTGTATAAAATTTGAAGACTGAAGATTAATTTGCAATTTGCCGGCATATCGAAACAATCGGAAAAAACGAGACTCCAAGTTCCGCTTGATTTACATTTGTGAGAAACATCGACATTAATTTTCTAATTCTAAAATAACTTAACTTTCGACGATTTATTTGTATTTTCAATCATCATTCGGACAACAGGAATTGTTATTCTACAGAATGATCGAATTCAAAGTATCCGCACCGGGCAAGCTGAATTTATTCGGAGAACATATGGCAAAATACGATAGAACTTGCATAGTAGCTAGCTTAGATTTGCGAACTACTCTTAAATTCAGCGAACTACCAAATTCAAAAGGCTATATCGAAGTAAAATTCAGCGAAATCGCTCTATGTTTTAGCGTACCTGTAGAAAAATTCCAAAATTTTTTTGATAATTGCGTGTTTGATGATACATTGCACAGGCAAGTACTAGGGTTTATCCCTTTTAAACATGCCTTTCCTACAGTCTGCCAGGCTGTGGTCGTATTTACGTTTTTTTACTTACTTACTTATATCGCTCACAAAGAAAAAATCAAAGTGACACCTTTTCAAATTGACTTGGAAACGCAATTAAATATGAATGAAGATGTAGGTGGTCTAACATCAATCATAGTATGTTATACGACGTGTTTTCTACAGTGGCAGTATTTAAAAAACAATACATCGATAAATAATAAACGTCACGAGTGTCTCGACAAGATTTTCGAATATTCTTCAATTTGCCAAGTAACATTTCGTGAGTTTAATACATTTATAACTGGCATTGCCGTATCTGTATATGACAGATGTGTAGTAAAATATATTAATGAATCTCTCAGTAAATTAATCATCCATCCGCATATAAAGATTCTGTTAGTCAACACACAAATAGAGCAATCTAAGAAAAGTGTACTAGAAAAGATGAAAAAAAAGGACCATCTGCCTCTTGTTAATTCCATCTTGAATAACATCGAGGCTGTAACAATCACAGCTTTTTACACGCTCAAGCTAATGCAGTCAAGCTTCTGGGAACGACACGATATTGATGCCAACGACATGATATGTAAGATTTCGAATCAGCAAAAGGAATTACTGGTAAGTTATTTTTATGTAGTCGTCCGTTTCTTAGAGTTTCTCGTGCACTTATTTGTTGTGATAGCTAACGTACGAGGATTATTATAATACGCGATATGTTTTACGCAGCCTCTCATCCGTATGCAGCATGAGTTATTTGATCTGTTGGACATGACGGATGTTAACCTGAATATTATTTGCAAAATCGCGCAAAGATATAAATTGGCCGGAAAATATACAAATATCGATGAACGTAAATACGTATACATTTGGTGCCTGCCAGAAACTTCATCCGTGAACATCATGCTTCTCACGAAAGAATTGCAGTCAAAGGGATATAGTGTTATGGAGGTGAATCTGGCTTGCGACGGAGTGAAAATTCAGTAATAGTAAATTCAACATGGCTTATTAACATAATATTTATAACAAGATACATAGCAATATAAATAATTATTGCATACATGTAATATACAATAATATACATAAATATTGCTTTTTATAATCTTTTGTATATAAGCATTTCTTGCTATATTTGAAACATATACTCTTCCAAACATTTTTCATATTATAGAGAAAGAGCATATAAAATTATAAATAAGATTCTATTCTAAAAATTTTGACAAAGGCCAAATCGTCTAAATTAATTTTTAATTAATTTTTAAATAAACTTTTTTACTCGATACGTAATGCTATTTATAATTTTATATATATCTTGCTTTTTGAAACAAACAATACATAAGCAATATACAAGAAAAGATTTTGTATTATAAAAATTTAGTTTATAATTACAAATATATAAAATGATTTTACTCATTATTATATTATTTGTAATTACACATCTTTGCTTATTAATATTAAGTGTTAAGTAGATATGACGAAAAGTATAAAAGTTAAAAAAGTATACGTATATAAATACATACATGTATAAATAATAATAACCATTTTTTTAATTAATAATATAAACTTCAATGTAAAATCGTTCTCAGCTTGATATAAATAAAAATCAATATATTATCGATGTGACATCATTTTGTTTAAATTCTTAGCGAAGATTCAAACCCTTTTTAGCATTGACTCAAACCTCACGATAAGAGTTTTCAAATTCAATTCATCAATTTAGTAAAGACTCAAACCTCAAAATATTATATTTTTCTATAGATAAAATAAATGTTGAATAGCAGGAAATCGAAGGAAAAACATCATTAGATTAATGTTCTTTCCGTAAAAATGATATGTCATGTTTTGTTTAAAATAAATTATATCTAACAAAATAAAAATTAAGTGTACGAGTGAAAATTTTTATATTATTTTTTTAACTTTAATGGAATTAATATTTCATATATCGTGCGCGCGTCTAAAGATTGGCTATCGTATATATTTGTTGCGTGATCCTAATTCTCAAACTTTTTATTAGAAAGAGTGAGACTAACAGCAGATGTAGGATCATTCGCGTCTGACGCATTGACGCCGCCGCGGGGTACAGGAAGTAGGGGAACGGAGATTCGCGGGGCAACACGCTGTCTCTCGGAGCTTCTTCTCAAAACGGCACCCCCGGGAACTCACTATTCCTTGCTTAACTTGTAAATGTGAGCAATGATCTCTCGGATACGATGGAACGAGATTCCTCGCAGATTCCAGTTTCCCCTCTCCGAGAAAGAAGGCAAACGACTTCTCTGAACGCAGCAATTTTTAGGTTATAGAGACCAGTGTTCGCCAATGTAAACAGCGACAGGTGACTCGCTGTTTCTCCTCGAATCTCAGTCTGGTAGCGCGGACCTTATGTACTGGAACAGGACGGCGACCGGCGCACGAGAAGAGATGCCGTTGAGCTCGATAAGTCATACCGCGAGTGTTCCCACCGACACAGTGGAGAGTGTCAATCCCGGTACGAGCACGCAGATAACGTCAACCTGCTGCACCCCGCCACCGTCCTATCACAATATCAATTTACCCCTCGGCCATCCTTCCACGCTGACCAACGAACGCGGTGCGCCACCCTCGTACGAAGAGGCGATAGATCCTAATGGTACGTTAAATCCAGCCTTCGATCCGCTCTGTGTATATATTTACATATTTTATGAGTTATGTATATTTATCTTTCTATTTCATTTCCAGCACCGCCACCGTCCTACGATTCTCTATTTGGTCGTATGAGAGAAGCCCGTAAAATATCTAAAGGCATATTCGATTTTTTAAAGAATATTGTTGTTTTGCTCTTAGGCACTAGTAAGTTGACATATCTGTCAAATATTAATGGTAAATAATGGTAAATTAAGATAAGATATCTCAGAGACGGTAGATTAAGATATCTTGGAGATGCTAGATTAAAATATCTTGGGTGTAAATTGTGAAATATATTTTTCAGTTGGGTGTACCATTATTCTTGGAGTGACGATAGTGGTACCAATTTGTATGATGGTAATCGGTGGACTGTATCTTTACGATTGTCCACAGGGTGAATACATTCCCGTATATCTATTGGTAGGCGGTGGATTTGGAGTATTTAAGCAATTATTAACTTTGTCAGCCCGCGTGCGACAACGTCAAGAGGAAAGAGACGAAGAAAGGATCAGACAGTCGCCTACGCAAACTCTGATCAATTGTTTTATGCTAGGATGGTTTATTATTGGTAGCCATATTACTATATGATTTTTAATTGTAGTCTAGAGATTTGCTAAAATTAATTGTATCAGATAATCAACGATTTACAAATCCATTTATTCTAGGTTCTATGTGGGTATATAAAGAATATGAACCAAACTATGATCCAGCCTTGGGAAAGTATTGCAATAAAACGCTATATTTATTCGCCTTTTGGCTAATTACATCGGTCTACATATGTATGGGTATCATAACAGCCGGTCTGTGCAGTATTTCTGTAGCTAGCATCGCATTTCAGAGACCACCATCGGATCTGATGTGAGACAACGTTGTTTAGCCGCTTCGTGTCCACGTCTCCGAAATAACGCGCATCTCCTCCGCATTCGACATAGTCAGGACGGTATTTATTGAAAAAGAAATCCCGTTATGTACACGCTATGGACAATAAGTGTGCGTAATCTGCGTTCGGTTTTCCATCTCGCGGGAGTACTATCGATACCGTCCTTTCTCTTCTCCCTCCCCCCCCCCCCAATCGATAAATACGAACGGCTCGTTCTTATAGACATATTAAGATATTGACGATCAAAGATTGAAACATTAAAAGCTCCAATTTGTATATAATTACGTGCCGTATAAACGGAAGAGAAATCTCATTTTGGGAGCAAAGCGATGAGCCGCTCGTCGAAAGTGGCATGACTTCGTCCGTCATAACGAGTCGCTTCGCTCACAATGGGGCGCAAAAATTTCGTCCACGTTTACGTACCTGAGATGCTTAAACGACTATTTCGAAGAAAATCGTTGGCACGTTAAACGCACACTGAAACACTCGCGTGGGCGTGCGAGTTTCAAGCAAGATCATATGAACGAATTATGATGCGCGAACGAGCGCAGTAGTTATTCGATAATTCGACTTTGTCGCGGGATTTCCGATGCCGTAGGAAAAATCGGTGAATAATACATCGAAGTCAGTGTTGTCTCTCTTAACAAGCCTCTCAACGGAAGAAACGGGAGGCGAGAGGAAGCAGAGTCGCTTCGACCGGATCAAGGGCTGTGTGTACGCGTTACTCGCGGATCTTTTTAAATATGTGCCAAGTGGACGCGAAGTCGCAGACCAAAGTATTTTGCTATCACCGATGTTGCTCGCGCTAGCATCAATGCGCCACACGGATTCTGTAAATTCGTTTAAACTTCTCGTCCAATGGAACTCGCTCCAGGACGGGTAGGGTGCGAACGCGCGACTCACTACGCTTAGCACAGCGGCGTTGATCACGCTTCGATACGACGGTCTAACTCTACGATATAAATTAGTTATCGCATCATTCTCTTGATAACACTTCTTATCTGTGTTAAATATTTTATGGACTTTTTACAGACTTGATTATGGTACGCACTCCGCTTGCTCGTGACTCGTAACTTATTGTTAAAAGACTGCAATCTCTCACGCGACAATTTTATCTATTTATTCGCCCTTTCCTCCGTCCTTTTACGCCTCTATAGATCTCTATTGAACTCCCCATGTCTCTCGATACGATTAGTTTTCTTATGAAGGATAAATCGCGCAAAGCAATCAACTAGAAAAATGCGGACGTATATAGTACGGATATAGATATATGCGTTCCTCTTTGAAACGCATCTTTAACATCTTTAACATCTTCTCTACTTTAACAAAAAATGACAGTAAAAGTGACAGTATTTGTCAGTATTGCTCGAACTTGCTATTTTCAAGGACTCGGCATGCTCTATCGGATCGTGTAATATGACGAGACATCAATGAATTTGTGATCCGATTAAACGATCGTATTATCAAATGTATTACGAATATAACTTAATACTGTTGTTCCTTCCACTTTCATATAACTTTATCAACTTTTCCCGACTGATGTTTAGTCTTCCTCCCTCAGTCCTTGCGTTATACAAAATGTAATTATCTTCAACATAAATTAGGCGTAAGCTTAGGAATAGACATAATAAGTATCGTCGCAGGAACAGGATTAATCGTGATCCTGTGACGTCTTTCACGAACGTGCTTATGTCGCGTAACGATTAACAATAACTGAGCTTGCGCTTTCAATTTCGCATTTAACGTATTAAAAAGATATGTATATAATTCGCGTGTAAGATCACATTACACACGCACACATATATAACATGTATATGTATGCATTAACGTTGCAGCATTCGACACTGCACTAACCGGGGACAGATTGTAAATAATGTACGACTTGAATGTAGAATTATGAATTGTGCGCGAACAACGTATCTTGCATTTATTATATTATAATATAAATTAATTGATTTCCGACGATGTAATAACATTCCTACGTTTTGCATGACGGACACGTACGCACATTCGTTGTTATAATTTCCTAAATAAAGCGCTTAAAAGCAGGCCGATCACTCTTTATTTCGTTTTGCATCACCTGTGTGATCACAAAGTTACATATATAGAATAAGGTGAAGAGTGTGCGTTGAAAGCCATTCTCGTTTAATTGACAGCTTGGAATTATCGTTTTCAGGCATTTTTATCAGGCAATTAAGGACTGTCGATTTGAGGTGACGCTTCCGGATAGGGTTCCTCGTGATAATCTTCCTCTGCGTAATCAGAGTATCCCTCGATCTTTGGCCAGACATCACCCTCATCTTTGTCAATCGAAGATTCCACGAACATCTACGTGAACATGTGACATCGTCAGATTGAAACATTTCAGGATACATTATATTAGGTTTTAATCCTGCCGGATACCGGTGATGTATGCACGTGTCAGGACAACGACAAGCGACGTAAACACGGTTTGAAAAGAAAGACTGCTATTGCCCTGCCCGGATATCGTAATTCTATTAATGATACGGAAGCCCGCAGTCTGGCGACGCGCTAGAAATAGCGACCGGATACTCGCTTGGTCCTTGTTAATACAAAGCGGTCGATTAAAATTCATTTTACCGGAAGAATCGTTTCCGCTTCCGATGACGCAGACAACGTATTAAGGAAATCCTACTCCCCCTATCCCCTACCCCCTAGGAAAAGATAACCGGATATAGATCACGAATTCGCGGTTCCGCTTTCCAATATTAATCCGTTTTCGATGTCGCCTATCCTCCTCGGAATGAGACAAACATGACTGTGTGTTACGTCGTGAACATTGAAACAGTTTGCCTAAATTATGAGTACGATGCAATACTTTTGAAAAATGATATAAAAGTTATAGAGTACACGATTATAATTTTATGAATTACTTCCTCTCGTAACGGTTCTGCTTCTGGCGGTAGCAATTCCGGATTATAAGGTGTGATGCAACGCGCCCGCCACTTTGGTAAAATACCCATCCTTGAAGAAGCCGATTCTTTTAGTTCTAGTTTTTCGTTGTCAGCCTTCTGCATTATTATAATAATTTTATTTAAAAGAGATTACAGTTTTTGTGGAGTTTAAACTTTTTGGAAAACTTTTTGGATAAGAAACAAAAATAATTTCTCGAATGGCAATTTACTTAAAACTTAAAGTTCAAATGAAAAACATAAATGAAAAATTATTTAATGAATTATTCAATGAATAGTGACCATTCTTGTGTACAACATAGTATAAGGATTTCTTCAAATCATTTTTTAAACATATTTTATCAGATACAAGATCTTGCTAAAATAATCTGAGAAATCTTTTTTATCTAAATACACATATGTTATATACATAAACTCTCTTTATTCATTTATTGAATTAATTTTATATCGATTGTATATGACAGTTTTCTTAGGATTTATTCTTGCGATGAATATCACTTCGGTATTCAAATTAACATCCATTCTAAATAATAAGAAGACTCGAGTTCGAATCCTGATCGAGGTGATATTTTTCACAATTCCTGTGAGGAGAAAAAGAGTCAATCGATATCATTAATTTGATTATCGCTTTATTAAAGGAAAAAAATATAATTTGAGCAATTACATCAAGTCTGTTACAAATAACAGATAGATAGTTGGTAGCACAAGCAATTGTGCTTGAATTTATAAAAATAAATAATCAGGTGTCAAAGATCCCTATCGAGTAATATCTGTATTCCATTCCTGTTTAATAATGTGAATTTTTAATTCCAGCTTTGACTAATGCTTTCATGACTGAACAGTAATCGATGCGCAATTAAAAAAGATGGAGTATATATAAAAAAATTCACAAAATATATAGTTAAATAAAAGATCTTGTCAAAATAATCTAAGAAATCTTTATTTAAATTAAAAAGAGAAATTTTACCTCTGTATCTTTAGTGTCTATCAGGCCAGTAAATGTAGGATCTCTCACATGTATATAGTGACCATGCTGCATGCATATATTCTCAAAGGTAAAGCAACCGCGTCCGTACGGCTACATGGTGTAGTAATATAATTCTATCAATTAAATGTATGTTGCTATGTATCTTCGGTCTAGATTTTTATAAACGAGATGCTTTCTTATTTAAGATTCACAATCCACAGATATATTAATGCGGAATCATGGAAATTATTTTTCCGTTTGTATTCCGTACCAAGTTCAATTTCCAGAAACCATGGTAGCGATAGCGCGGGAAGACGAGCTGTCCAGGTCCTTCCATGCAGTCTTTTATCCATGTACCCATAAATTTAATTTCTGTATCAGCATACAGATACGTTCCCATACCGTGGCGAAGGTTGTCTTTCCACGAGCCCTCGTAGATGTCATTATTCGCGTAGTAGTAAGCGCCAAAGCCATTTTTTACGTCGTGTTTCCATTCTCCTGTGGATTAATATTTAACGCCTTATTAAATTCTGTAAATAAAGGATCTTCGCTGACCCTGATCAGAATCAAGTGTCATTAAATTTGATATCATCGAGAATCTCGCAGATTAGTGCGCACTCGCCTCCCTCAAATTCCTGGTACATTCTTAGCTTCTCTAAGATTTCTGACGTGCGATATAAAAATAATTATATAGGTATACATATGGACGTGTCAACATGCCCACGTGTTCGCCACGATGCGACTTCCTCGAGTCTGATTCGGATCCTATTTTTGTACATTCTTCCGTACCTTCGTATCGCGTTCCATCAGGGTACCAAAAGATCCCTTGACCGTATTTCTGTCCGTGTCTCCAGTCGCCGTTATACCGAGCACCGTTTTTGAATACGTAGATACCCTTGCCGTGTCTAAGCCCATTGTGATATTGGCCAACGTATATATCGCCGTTCGGTAATAAAGCCTTTCCGTCACCATGCCTCTCGCCTTTCTCATTTCTCTCACCCTCATACAACTGAGATCGTTTGCGGAGAAATCCACGCGAACAGCAATATCGTTCAACAATGTTTTAGTATATCGGATGTATTAGCGTATAATTATTGCGTAATGCTAACGTAATTTCTTATTATTATACAACTTCTAAAGAGAGAGAATCAATATAATGATTCTCTTTAATTGTTTATGTTACCCCGAGTGAAATTTCGGTTTCTCCGTCTTCACTCAGTTGCTGGTCTGCTGATGATTTTTCCATTCTATTTTCCATTCTTTCTATTTTGTCATTTACCTGACATAGCTTAATCAGCCCAAATCTCGATCGTTTGTGCTAGTCGATTCTATTCTTCACCGATTGTCCTTTGTCAGTTTACATGATGTATAATATATGTTGAATAACTTGTGCATAAAGAATTCGGCATTTTGGCACGGGAACATCACGTGTCTTAAAAGAAAATATGTCCTATACTATGAAAAAAATATCAAGAAATAAAACCCAAAATATATAACAAATTTGTAATTACAATGTTTATTGGTGTTAATTCTTGCGAAATAATCGGTGATGAAATTGAATATCATCACTATGATTCACAACGATTCGTCTGGTACGTTTCTCTCTTCTCACATTATCAAAACAATTGTTAATTTGTAATTTTGTTGATGAACAGGATTATAACGATGAGAATTTCATCATCGACCAGTAAGCAAGCCGATCAACGTTTGCTTCTCCTTTTCTTTCTTGCGCACTGTCTCTAGATTTCTTTGTTTCCAGGAACTCTTCCGAAGTTTTATAGGACGCGATCCCACGTATCGACCTGAAACAAATCAATTAATATTTCAAGATTTCTTCGCATATTCAAAATCAAATTTCTTTCATCAAATTAATATTAATATTAAGAATCAAAATAATCTAAAACAATTAAAATAATTAAGGAGACAATCTTAATTATGGATCAAGTTCTAATTCTATTTCTCCGAAATTCACGATCAATTTATTGAAAGCATAATAATTTCTTTGAAATTACATTTGCTGCTTACATTGGAATTATTTTTTAAATGTTTGATCGACAAATTGATAGAAATTGATAGAAATTGATAGAAATAAATACAAATCATTTCAACCTTAAATAATCTATATTGGAACCGTCATCAAATAAAGTCACTTGTGCGCAATTAAATCTTTATATTTCGTCTAAAACAGAACAACTGATATATCGCATATTAAATAAATCAGTAATACTAAATCATATATTTGACAAGCAAAAATTTTATTTTTGCAACTGCTATTCGTGGCGCAACGACAATACCGGAAATCCGAGCTTAGTGACTTGGCGACAACAGGTGAGAAAAGATACGCTTTCTCATCCGAGCTTATACAAAGTTATGCTATATAAGTATGTATTCTAGAAAGAGAAGAACGGAGATAGAAATCAATCCTTTGCAAAGTAGATAAGATATATCATCCATTCCTTCTCGCATTCATGATTTCAAAAATTATGAATTCGACGACAACGTTTTTTACTAAACTCACAAAATTTACAATATTTATAAAATTCACGCAACTTCAAATAATTTACGAGGAATTTAAATAATTGAAATTGTCAACCAGAATGACCGTAATTTTTCTTTTTATGTCCGCCTTCTTAATTCAACGAGTGAAGAATGATAGTTCGTGTTAAAGACCATTCAAAATTACTGTTTCCCAGCGTCGCGTTTCCTTCTCACTTTTCAGCTGTCGTATTATAGAGTGTTACGGTTCAACGATTATAAAGGGAAACGCGACGAGTTTTTTCTTGTAGATCAAAGAATCTGAGAGCATTTTGGAGTTGCGGCCCGAAAAAGCAACAGAGCCCTTTCGTAACGCCTCCACTGTCGTCCATCGTCGCACAAAGTCACTTGTCCATTGTACATAATATTTTACGACCGCGCTGGTATCTAGCTACTCTGTGCCTCTTTTATGCAAACATCAACGAGAATTAAATGCTACGAAGTGGTGGAAAGAAAGCCGGCCGTTTGTGACTCGTGATAACTTTTGTATTTGCAGTTGTATCGAAATCCCGAGAACGCAAAGCGTTCAAGATAATATTTGCGGGTCCAAAAATATCCTTTCGGATAGCCAGGCATCAATGAGAAATTCCGCCAAAGAGAACACGTTACGTCTGAAGGGGCTCACGACCTCGGCTCTCTCTCACTCTTTCTCTTTCTCTCTTGCGCACGCTCGCTCCCGATCGCAATGATCTCGATCCCGATCCCGATCGCCCACGCGGCGAATTCTTTGCCATTCCCGTGACTTCTAGAGACGAGAGACGAGCGGGTCCCCATTCAATCACGCTTTAAACGAACCATAGGACACGAATATAGTATGAATAAATATCCACGAGCAAAAAAAATTTTTATTTATCTTTCATCCTAATAACGATCGTGCTCGTGCGCACGTGGATTTCTAAAAAAAAAAAAAAAAATTGGATGCTACACGTGGCATGAAAATCGTTCCTCGAAATTCACGCGGCTGCGTTGTAATTCGAGAATGTGAAATGTGCTATCATCGCTTTTTTTTTTACATATGACATTTAAATGTTAACTTCTTGGAATTGTTTTTATCCGAGTTACATAGTATTCAAAAAAATATTGCGAAAAAATTAAAGTATTGCGAAAAAAATATTCGTTTACAATTAAAGGCGAAAAACGGAAGCATTTAAAGATCCGAAAGTAGAATTTATTTGAGTCGAAATTATCGTTACACTCGAGAGGAGAACATGGATCAGTTGTGTAAGTTTAATCATCATATTGCGAGGTTGCACTGCGAGCCATTCAGTAATCTTAGGCTCTGCGAGTACCTCAAGCAACCGTCATATATCCATTCTATTACATCATATCCAGAACTCCATCTTGTATAAATAAATATATATTAAAGATGTACTTAAACAGAAATGAGCAATAAAAGTGTTTCTAGGCTGAATCTTAAATAATAAGCTTACTATATAAATTCAATATTTATTTTTGGCAAAGAGCATATGTGTAATCTTTTAAGAATTATAAATTAAAATATCAAAATGTAAAAAGAACATTTTTTTCTATTTATTTATTTTCATCAAAGTATTTTCAGCTATGTATTTATTTTTTTATGGACTTATAGTAGATATAACTTCAAAGCCGGAGTTGTATCTTCTCCCTAATAAATCCATTTCCAATGATATTATTATACCGATTAAATCCCCCAAGAAATTTATTTTCACATATTACATTCACATATTTTATTTTTTTATGGACTTATAGTGGATATAATATCAAAGCTGGAGTTATATCTCCTCTGTAATAAATCAATTTCTAATGATTTCATTGTACCGATTAAAATCCCCCGAGGAATTTATTTTCACATATTATATAACATGCATGCGATCGAACGAATTTTCAATCTGGCGTCGTGTTCACTCACTCGTTTATTCAAACTACTTGTTGCGTCCGCCCAGTTTCGCGTGACACCCCTTCTTGCTAGAAATTCTCTCTCTCTCTCTCTCTCTCTCTCTCTCTCTCTCTCTAGCTCTTTCTCTCCCGCCTAGTCATAGCAACATTTCTTTTCATTTTTTCCCTTTGTTATTATTTTCCTTTTTTTCTTTTTTTTTCAATAACATAACGTAATATAAAGCTTGAACAAAAATTAAAAAGAAAGATGAGACTTCGGAAATTTATCAATGCGAATTTATACTTGTAATTACATTCGCCAACATTCTCGAAACAAGAGACCTCAATTGCTTTTGCGATTATACGATGAAGGAACGCGTTTTATGTTGCGCGACAAATCTTTCCACAAAATCCCACGTATCGACTCGCTCGCTACTTCAGAAATTTCAGCAAATTTCCGTGCATTCGTACCTTCATCACCGTATGAGTCACCGATCTTTCGTACGCGGGCGCTTATTTTATTGTACATTAGAGACGTCGAGGATTGAGCATACAGCTCGACAAATAACTATAAATAATGCCATTTTATAACGTTCCTTGCATATTCGGCGGATCGCCTTTCATCTCCGAGTCCGAAATATTTTAATAATCGGATGCAATCCGAAGGAATCGCGCTCTACGTAGGCGACGTCCACGAAGTACTCGACTCATGCTTAGTTTTGCGTTACCTTGTTACCGTCATTGGATTTGATTATCAATTGTTCTTTATTGTTTTGTGAAGTACGTGCGTTTCAAATGGAATAGATTTATTCTCATTTATGAACACGTTTTCTCATAGTAAATGGTTAGTGCATATTAATAAAGTCAAATTTGTTATGTTGTAACTTACAATTGTTGTTGATTACATTAAAATGGCATTAGAGCTAATTAAAATCCTGGAAATTTTAATTTGTTCCTCTACAGAATTAGATATATGCAATAGCATTTTAAAATGTAGATGATATTTCACATGCGTTTGTAAAAAAATCATAAGATCAATGATCAAAATGTATAAAAAATATTTCTGTACCTAATTTGTGACTCTTTCCAATTATGTTTACCCTACCCCCCCTGGAGAAACCTGCCTAAGATGAAAAGAAATGTCAATAGCCGAAACTGATGATAATGATGATGATCATGAGAAATAGTAGCGATAAGCAGAGAAAAAAAAAACAGGAGAGATAGCGGATAACTTTATCGTACAGCCTATTCCGAGATTTTCGATTGGCTGTCGCCAAAGAGAGTGGGGTATTATGAGAATTCGTAGTAGGAGGTAGGGGTTGTTGAATGAGTAGCGGAGATCGCTCAGCCTCCTGACGCATTTGGTCGCATCCACCCCAACGGTTAGCCGGTAAACCATATAGCCGTACGGTTCCGCATCCGAGCCGTGAGTCCGCCGAATTCGAATTTGCTCCGAAAGTGTATGGCTGAGGAAGTGGAAGCGCAAATCGAACGAACGAACGAACGATAGATCGGCGTATTCCGAAGGTACGTCCTCTTTCCGTGATCAAGAAATCAACAATTTTCTTAATCTGCCTAAGAAGTTATATAAAGCGAAGGAACGTTCTTGTAAAAACTTTCCTGTAACATCATGATATCAACTTGACAGATTTTACCGCGGATATTGTGTACTGATTTTATAAATTATTACAATTTTATTGTTGAATTTCTACGGAATTTCCATGTTATTGTGATAGAAGTATCTATGTAGAGTAATATCATAATAAAATAAGAGAAATATTAAGAGAAAAAATAATTAGATTATTATATAGTGAAATTAATTTAAAATAAATAGTTTAAAAAATCTGATCAAAATTTGATTTCTTAATTTCTTGCTAGAAAGTACATAATAAATTTATCATATTTATTATATATTTATATAATCATAGTACAGAAATATATTCACTGTGTAAATATATAAATATATAAATTATATAAATTATTTAACTTTATTTGAAGATTTTAAAATCAAATATATTATAGCGTTTTACTTTCGTATATATCTACTATATGTATAAATTTTGTGTATAGTTTTTAGAATAATTAATATAAGAGTTATTTTACTTGTTAATTTCGCTCTAAATATAAAAAATAGTTATTTATACAGAATTCATTTAGTTATACAAAATTTATTGTCTGTTTGATATATTGTTAAATATAATTATCAATTTCATAAAAATTTATTATTTAACTCTCGAGTTACAAAAAAATAAAAATGTGATAAAACATTTTTGTACCAGAGACTTTGTAGAATTTTTTTGTAAACAATTTAACTATAAAAACATGCAACTACATATAAAAATATATCCAATTTTTATAAATTTGCTTTATAATATTATAATAAATTATAATAAATTATAATTATGTCTGTCAAGTGTCACATTTAAGTTGTATTTTTTTTTACAGACTTTCTTTTATAGACACCTTCTGATATGCCCAATCATAAATCTAATTTATATTTAAAATAACATATAATTTGACCTTACAAACTTTGTGTCTCCTTTTTGATGAAAAAAGCAAACATAACTTCATACTTATTTATATCTTCTTTCATTTCTCCATCATACTTCTCTTCTTCAATTCACAACCAATTCATATTATTCGACAAGCATTTAATTTTTTTTTTTACGTTCTATCATAGATAATAAAGTTCAGAAAAAACCTACAAAAAAATTTTTGTTAATAACAATTTAAATTATTTTTTACGTATTGATTTTTACGGTATCTTCCTACATCCGTATAATTCTACTAAAATTCCGAAATTCTATTACTATTTTTATTCTGCTACTATCATTACTATTTTTATTCTTAAAATTCTGATGCCAGCAATGCCGCTTTTGCTAAGGTAATTCGTGTAATGAAATTTTATGGGCAATTAATGGCATATATTACCATGAATGTGAATTTACAAATAATTTAAGCTAAACAGCTTCTTTGCAATAAAAAAGAATACACAATAAGAAAACATCAAAAACCATATGCAAGAAAAATTTCAAAAAGATTAGTACCAATAAACTTCTTTCACAAATTACTCTTTAATTCCTATTCTTTGCTTTTAAGTATAATTTGAAGGAATCCCCAAACAAATTTTTAAATATTGAGCAACAAACACATAGAAAAGCAGAGCAATGGAAAAATAAAAGAAAATATAAGTTAATAGAAGATACATTATTTTTGTTTTTTTTATTAAAAAAGGTAGTAAAGTTTTCTATTTCAAATATATTTTACTATGCGTCATGTACCTCATTATGGTCGCATATTCTCATTGTTGTCAGAAAAATATCAGTTACACATTCGCGATTCCGGATGTCCCACGGTATTCCTCGATTCTTTTACTCCGCCTAGATGTAACGTTGAAGAATAACGTCTTTCTCCTCCACACCGCACATTTACTTATCGTCACGCTGTGTCGCACGGGTGCACGAGTATATGTGTGCTATACGAGTATATACCGTGGTGCTAAAATTAGGAGGAATGTTATATAAATAGTATCAACCGTTGCAGAAATTTCGTGGGAGAAGAACGTAAACAGCATACCCGCCTGTCGACAAGATCACCATCGTGGTGATGATTAACATTCGTCGAGTCGAGTAACAAACGAGCCTGCGGGGTGCATCGAGCACGCGTGATAGTAAAAGACTTTCTTGCACGTTCAACATTTCTCGGCATTATTTCTATCCAAGCAAACATTCGTCCCGAAAACGAATCCTTATGGACGATGTTACGATACACCGCTAAAATTATGCCGAACATTCACGGGGGCGTTTCTTCACGAGGTGTTTGTCATCCATTTTTCAGAATGTTGAAAACAAAATATCTGGAGAGAGAAAGAGAGAGAGAGAGCGAACGGCCTACAATGAGTTATTTCGGAAGCGAATAGAAAGAATTTTTATACAAATAGATATATATAAATAAACTCGAATCGATCTATTTTAATGAGACCTCACTAAATAATTTATTTTCAAACAATACAGTTAAATGCGAGAATATAAATTTATTTATCGAATTTTCATGTAATCGATTTTATAAGTTTATGTATTTAAGTTTTGTATTTATAAGATTTAAATGTATAATATTTAATATATAGGGTAAGAGCATCAGAAGTAGATCAAGCAACAATTCTAAATCATTCAATAAAATATTAAATGATTTTAAAAAATTAGTAAAAAAATGTTATTTCAGAGAAAAGTCATTATAATTTTAATAAATTGTAAAAAATATTTAAAAAAATTTATGCACATATGTCCTAATTATCATCACTTTGATGACTTACTAAACTCAAATGTTTTATTTTCTTTTTTAGAAAGAAAACGAGGCTGTGCAAACGACGTTTTGTTAGCAGTAATATTACGACGATACTGAAAATTAATCTGACGAGGCGCCTACATTTTACGGATAAAAAATTAGGATGAAGGCTCTTTCTAGAATGCTCCTAGTATTGATATTGAATATATTGTGGGCAATGACTGGTTATACAGCACCGTTATTAGATGCAAAGAATACTTGGAATCGAAATATTTTTGCACCTGTGATCAAGACAACATGCTCTTCCAATGGGCAATGCTGGGGATGGTTACCGATGTCAGAAATATATGATAACAACATACCCAAGGAAGACAGCGATCCTATAAGGTACATTTATATATGACATAATTTATTTCTTATTTATTTCTTACCTCCTAATCTTTCCTAATCTTGAATTCTTAATTCTTCTAATCCTACTCTTTCTTTTTCACTTCTAATTTTAACTTGCATATCATCTTTAACATGTAAAGTGAATGGATATATTAATGTTTATATCATCTAAATAAAGTGAGTATTATATATTTTTAAGAATTGATAACTTAAATCTCTAAAAATTCTTAAAAATACTTTTCTCCCCAAATACCAGTCTTAATATTATATCGTATAATTAATTATTGAGTATTTTCTCCCCAAATACCAGATTGCAATCTCGACGTCATATTACGAACCCGGCATCCGATTTCATGTTGAGATCGCGGAAAAATAATATATTAGAAGAATCGGGACGGGAAATTCGAGCGTCTCTAAGTAACAAACAGATGCCTATTAGAATCACGAAGAAGGATGTGTTCAAATCCCGTAGTTGGGGTGCCGGCGGTATGCCCTTTTCCGTTCTATACATGAATCCACATGGCTCGCGATCGAATCACGCGGTCGCGACATCAAGTAAGTGTTGCATTAATATAGTATTAATGGAAACGATTTTCTAAAACATTTACAAAAAGTAATAAATATATATGTATATTTACAGCAGCATCTCAACGACAGGACTCGAGTGTGACGACCGAGAGTTCAACATTCACAGAACATTCTAATTCACGCATCGGTTCACGAAATGGCCAGCCTACTGTACCACCAAGAAAACAATATTGGACCATACCTCAGTTGTTTATATCGTATGGTTGGGGCCCTTTCGGAAAATAAAGACAAGTGGCGATGACATGCTCAATATGACATGCTCGCTATGAAAGAAAATGAGACGAAAAGTGAGAGAGAAAGAGATTAATTAATCTTCGTAATAATTAATATTGTAATAAATAATTACAAGTATCAATTTTTGTTGCAACTGTAATTAATTCATTCTAAGACTGCAATTTGCATCTCTTTCTCTGTGCCATATTTTCTTTATTATGTAATATTGCGTAAATAAATTTTTTATCTAAATATATCGCATCCATTCAAATGTCAAATAGCGTTTAAAAATTATAGAGGATATCTATGTTATAATCGAAAAAAATTTTATCCAATATACATATATAATATAAAAAAATAAAATTTGGCTCACCATTCATTTCCTTCATTGCCTTGATGAAATCTTGTGGATCCTTAAAGGATACAAATCCAAAACCTTTGGTTTTATTTGTACGTTTGTCTCTGACCACCTTCGCTTTTTGAAAACTGGGATATTTTCCAAATACTCTTACTAACATTTCGTCAGTGACATCGTTTCCAAGATCTCCGCAAAATATTCTGAAATCATCTGCACAATATAAAAAGTATTATTATATCTTTGTTATATATGAGACTTAAATAATTTGATTAGTTAAACTTATTAGTTACCAACCTTCGTCCCATTCTAACAATGAAGGATCTTCCCACGTTTGTCCACCGGCTGTTCTTATAATCTTCTTATTTTTCTTTCCTTTACCTTTGGGATGACTCTCCTCTGCACTAGCATTAGCCATAATGGAACTTGCTTTTCCTTGACTAATAGCTAGTTCAGCCGCTGTGCTGACACCCTTAACTTTTGGTTTTTTTTTACCTTCGTCTTCAGGAATTTTTGTGTTGATAATCTGTTCGATAATTTCTGGATGAATCATTGGCGCCGATGAAGAATCGTATGTTTTTGGTGTTGCACTTAAACATGGATCCACTATATTTGACATATATGGATTGCTTATTTGTGCGGGCGACGAATATGTTGTGATAGGAACTGTACCTATAATAATTACCATTAGATTTGTAAACTTTGCTGAATTATTTTTAAGTATAATATATTGAGTATATACAAATCTCACCTTGTCGAGCTACTTGCTGAGGAATCAGCATTGGTGGTGGTGGAGGAGGAGGAGGAGGTGGCGGTGGTGGTGCAAAGCCAATCATCGGAGGAAACGCTAGTGTCGCTGCCGCAGCTGCTGCAACTACTGGGGTAGGAAGTTCATGTTGCTCTAATTGCCTAGCAACCTGATTGTATGTATTTGCACCGATTACTGGTCTTACAATTGGTGTTACAAGCTGTCCTCCAATTTCAGCTTCAAATCTAAAATATACATTTGTTGAATCAATGACTTAGGAAGATTAGAAAAAGAAAATAACAATAAAATTTTGTATCTTTTGCCAAAAAATAACACTATTTCATTTTCCACAATGTTGTAATTCAATTCATTACTTTATAGTAGAAGTAACATACATGCAAAGATACATTCAAAATATATAAAAATAAAAGAATGAGCTGTAATACTAATAATAAGAAAGAAAATAAAGGTTAATCTAGAAAATTCTAGAAAATAAAGGTTAATCGAGTCGAGCGTTATACCTGTTCATCTCATCTTCCATTTGTCGAAGTTTGTCGTCCATATCTGCAAGCTAGTCGTTTGCCAAATTGCTATAATACGCACGTGCGTTTATCTGAATACAGTTCACAATAAATAGAATAAATTAATTTTCTTTTATAAAAGATGAGAAATTCTCACAGTTACTCCAACGCTCGAGTAACATAATCTAACCTAAGCTGCAGTCTTGCTACAGTCCAGTTTTACACTATAATGTTTCCAAGTTTGATTGACCAATAGGATGAAGAATTCTGATTGACCAATTGAAGAATGCTTGAAGTATTTAACGAGCATTTGGACAAATTTTCATAACTATCAAATGAGTTTTGGAAATAATCATAATTTTTAATTGTTTACATAAATTACTTACGTTTATATTAATATACTTAAATTAAATAAATTCATGATTTTTTTATCATATAAATACTTTATAATAAGTATATAGTACGCATTTATAATACTATACAAAGTTATAATTTTTTCCACAATTACATTATTAAAATATTATCAAATTATAAATATATATGTTTAAGAGGAACATTAGGATAATATTAAAATATTATATAGTTATTCGTTTAAATTTTAATAGCTACGTAATTTCTATAAGGATGCAGTCCACTTGGTGCGGTCCGCTTGGTGCTACAAATGCTTCGAAACTTTTGTAACGCTAAATGGACCGTAGCCTAAAATTATCGCTAGGCTAAGTTCAGAAATACCGAATGTATCATTTTATTCTCATTGAATATTAAACAAGGATAAAATAATATCTAGTATGGAGTATTATTTCTGAACGCATTATTATATTTCTGAACGAATATGCGCATGCGCAGCATTATTGCATAGGTGTATGATTAGTGCACAGTTGAAAGGTTAACAACACAGTTGAATCAACAATTGTTCGCACGCATTCACTATGAAGAATATTTTGTGTTTATTTGTTATTTGTGCCAATTTCTGCGGGCGATACGCGATAGCGGAGCATGAGGAAGACACGTCCACAGATCTGTTTGTAATCGAAGGGAAGGTGTTCCCCTGGGATAACGTCGCCTCGATGGGGTGGCAACTCATGACGCATGTGATGGTAAATGGAGGTGAACATTATGGCTTTCTGAGGTATGTAGTTATGCGTAATATAAATAAATAAACTTACGTATTTGGTATGTCGACGATATATTAATCGAGTGCATTTTATTTTTATTTCAGAGAAGACGGCACATTTATAATCTCGAATGTCCCATCCGGATCATATATGGTTGAAGTGGTGAATCCAAATTACGTTTACGAGCCAGTCAGAGTGGAAATCAATTCCAAAGGGAAATTTCGAGCTCGAAAGGTCAATTTGATACAGACGTCACAAGTGATTCAAGTACCTTATCCATTGAAAATGAGACCTCTAGCACCGTTTCGATATTTCCAAGTTAGAGAGCAATGGCGGATAACGGATTTCTTGTTCAATCCTATGGTAATAGAACTTTTAGCGATATATATACAATGCATATATTTTGACTTACATCTCTTGTTAAAAACATGATGTCTTTCTCTTTTCCTCAGGTTTTAATGATGGTTTTGCCACTAATACTAATCATGATTCTGCCGAAAATTATGAATGATCCTGAAACTAGGAAGGTAAGAAGATCTAAAGATCGGCCAAAAATTGAGTGACCCTAAAAACTAGACAGGTTTCTTTAATATATAGAGATTAAATAAGAGATAATACTGTAAGATATTTACATCGTCTATATAAATTATTACATGATTATTATACGATTTAGCATGTATTCCATATATTCTAGTCTTTGACAAAGTCATAAACTAAATGCATTTTGTAGGAAATGGAGCAATTAAATAATCTCACTATCTATAATATGCCCGAAATGTCTGAAGTAATAACGTCTTTTCTTTCTGGAGGAGAAAAACAAAAATCAAAGGCTGTAAAAGCTGCTAAGAAAAGACAATAATGTATTAATTTAGTTTATTCTGTAGATCGATCTGTAGATCGATTGTATGTATATGTAGATTGATTGTATGTATATGTTTACTCTAGTCTTTAAAATATATTAAGATATCGACGAAAAGCCAGAAATATTTCAATTGCTTGCATTATGTAAGATTGTGGTTGTTAATATGTTAAACTGGAACAGTTTGATTGTTTACCTCTTGCGGTTCTATAGTTGCAAAAAGCAATGTGATTTCATAAAATAGTAGAAAAAATTTTGTATGAATGTAAGTAAAAAAACTTAACTTGATATAATAATACAGTATGTACAATAATTATATTTCACGTTACCGAAACACCATCTTATTACACTTTCTTGTGTCGGTCACTCGCTGTGATGTCTAGATTAATCTTATGTAAGATATTGTCCAGGCACAAGATACATAAGATACACAATTTTCTAAATTATTAAAAGCATGTATTTATAATATTATAAATAAACGATAACTATATATTAATACATAATTTAATTCCATAATACTGTTGTACAAATGTTATTTTATGTTAAGTAATTAATCTGTTATTTATAAAAATATATGAAATGGGATATAGGAAAACAGCGTAAATACGTTAGATATTTTCGACTCAATATTCTTTAAGAAATTGTAACAAATTTATAACGGCTGCTAATAAAATTTTCAATAAAAAAAGCTTGAATTCAAGAATTGATTCTTTTGAAATGAGTTTCTAAACACATTTTCCTCGCAGAATCTCAGGCATCCTTAAAAGAGATTCTTAAAGAGATCTATTTTTAAAAATATATCTATATCAATGAATGATTATGACGATGCGCTTTTTTATCTATATGCTAATATATAAATGTTATTATTAGAAAATATATGTTATGATTTATGTTAAATAATTAGCCCTTAGAGTGAATATAATTTGAGAGCATAATAGCGATGGGATCTGGAATCTTTTATACTTTTTAACATTTATTATAATTTTACACTTTTTAACTTAAATTTAAAAATTCTCAAAAAAAAATCATCGACACGATTAAAATGCTTTGAACATGAACGATCTAATTAAAAGTAAATATAAGAAAATTCATATAAATAATTCATAATGGTGTTATGTACAAAATACAAAGGTGTTAAAGTGTATAATTAAAAACAAATATATAAAAATAAAATATTATACACTATGTGTATGATAATATTATGAGCATAGGAAACAAACAGTACTTAGGAGGACACTTAAAAGTTATATATTACATAGTAAAAAACCGGCTGGCACACATCACTACTGAATTAGTTTTCGAGAAATGACTAATACATAGATCTGAGTTGTCCGATCTACGCACATCTGCGGTTTGTGTCGAAAGCGCAGAGAAGACTACGCAAGATAGAAAGATGTGACTTCTATATATTTTCTAGTAAGATATTTTCGTTCAAAAAAGTAAAGTACTCTTGAGTTTACAGTTGGAATATTTTCAACTATTGCGAGATAAACTCTGCGAGTATAACGCAGCGATTTTTTTTTTTTTTTTTTTTAAGCAAAAGATATGCAATTGGGGAGAAAGAGAGAAGTAATGCATTTGATTAATGTCAGGAAGCGGGACCGCATCGTTTGGGAATTGACAAAGATGAAAAAAGGAACGTGAGAATAAAGATGAGCAATCACAGGCATGATTCAGCGGTCAACGATGCACGAGGAGTAACTTGGCCGAGAGCGAGAACGGCTGAGTGTACCGCTCTTCCGGGAATCCATATTTCGCCAATCGAGTATCCGGCTCGGCCGTGGCTCGCCTCCGATTTCGTTTCATTCAAGTCGACAACGATTAGATCGAAGCATCGCTTCGAGACGCGATTACGCGATGTTGCGATCCCTTTTATCATGGCGATTACATTATTCCCCTCCGTTGCGAACGAGAAAATTAATTGAATCAACGTGCGCTCAAATTAATTCATAACGTGCGGAATGCCTGAGGGAAAAACGTCATGGCATAGATTTGTACATATTTATAAAAAAAATATTTATAAACGGTGCGTGGAAACAAAGACGAAGTGATTGAGTGTGACGCGAAAACGAATGGACGCCGAATGGATAATTCGATCTTGATCTTGGTGAAGAATACCGGACTCGTGAGGCGTGGTTTTGCTTGAAAGGATCCGGCTTTATAAGTTATAGCCAACAGCGAGGATACTCATTATCATTCGAAATGAAAAATGGCGACGATGAATGATCGATTCTCGAAGAAAAGTCGCGAATTCCCTCGTGAAGATGTGAATATTCCACAAAAATCGAACACCTTGCATCGAATAACATCTGGAACGATAGATTGCAATTTGAATTCGGAGTCGGAATCGAAATTGAGCTATAAACAAACTTACACGATACATTCGCAGGTGCATACAGCAGATAACGTTGAAATTATGAAACGCGGAACTGTGTCGAAAAATGATAAAAAGAACAATGACGAAGATTCGGATGATTACTCTGAAACCGAACAAATCATGGTGCCATCCGGTAAATATCTGATCAGTGAATAAGGAAGGAATAACAGTCCCAATTAAATCCTTTAAGGTTAAAATGGCTTATTTATATGTGCAAATTTATTAATTAAACATTAAAAAAAAATATTAATACTTAATATAAGTGGCAAATATAAAATAATAACATTACGTTAATGTTATAATTTATTCAGCCATGTAACTATCATGTATAACATATGTGTTATATTATATTTATTGCTATATGGGAAATTATATTAATGTAATGTTACTGTTAATTTACGTTTATTAGAATATTGCAATTGAGAGACATTACATATTTTTATTTTTATGTTTAATATTAAATTACTTTTATATTAATAATATTCAACTTACTTTGATTTATCTTACCATACATAATAGTGTATTTAATATATTACAATTCATTATAAGTTATATATAAGTCAAGAAATTATCAAAGAAGATTATCATTTCTCTTTCTTCTCTTAAATCTTAAAAATAATTTTATGCTATAATAAATATAAAGATACTAAAAGACATAAAAAATATTTATATATATGTATTTGTAATATATTAATTTGATAAGTTTAAATTAGGGCACAACACGGGACAGTTACCTCAACAGATGAAAACTTCATCTTAAACTTATATGCCAAGAAACATATTTAGATCTGGCAAGAAACATATCCAGATTTTCATCTTTCAGATCCGTCTGAATGGAATTCGAATCACATACATGAATGGATTTTATGGTGTAGTCGGACATTCGCGGACATAAGATCAGAATCCATCGCGGCGATACTTCCGTCGACCGGCAAAGAACTGTTGCAATTAACTCTGCAAGATTGGCAGGATATCGGCGGCAAGACAGGAGGTAGAATCCTGGCGAAACATTTCGCTCATCTTCGTCTGCAAGCCACTGGCGTGCATACTCCAGATTTACTGCAAGAAAACGAAAATAATGAAGAAACTGGTGAGTCTATAAATGGATATAAATTTTAAATTACTTCTTATCATTCAGTGAATATCAATTAGCGGCATTCAATATCAATATTATAATTTCCTATTCAATAATGTAACAATTATTTATAACATATGTTATATTATGTTTATATTATTGAGATTGGAAATTATAATATTGATGTAATGTCACTGTCACTATCACTGGTTGTTCGGATACAAATATTATTATAAATATTATATCTATATGTATATATATGATTATTTTATGTATATATATGATTATGTATATATGATTATTTATAATATTATAATGATTATTTGAATTTATATTTAAATTCAAATATTTTAAATCGGATATTCAAAATAAGTTATGAAGAAATGAGTCATAATAGTTTTAATCTCACAAATAAAAACTATTGAAATTGTTGGAATAATTCTGATAAAAATTTAAAAATTTCTTCAAAAACTGAGATTTATATGAAAAACTTTTATTCTCTTATTCATCTCTTATTCATTTTTTACCTATTTTTTCAAGAGGGATCATATTCTTTTTTCGGTTGTAGCATGATTATTGAAGATACCCTAAAAATAACAAAAATTTTAAGTCTATAGTTTTCGAGAGCTAATAATCATTGCAACATTCACCTTTATATTTGTCAATATTATATAAAAGGGATATGCATTTTAATTTTCATTTAATAATACTGATATTTTTTTACGTTTACGTGTATTGCAAGCACTATATCTAAAGCGATAGGCGCTATAAATAAATGATAAAACTTTTAGGAAAGCTTAATAGGGGTTTGGTCTTAGACCTGTCAGGATTGAATAGAGAGTGACCGGAAAAGGCTAACCGTTCCCCAAGGACCGATTCTGGTTCAACTGGAGCTTATCTAAAGGTTTAACGATGGCTGCGATCTATTACAGATAAACGCGGTCCGGCAGGAAAGTAAATATCGGTATCGTCGAACGGATAGTTTTGCCCCAGACTTTTCTTCATCTTCTTCATCTTCGTCTCTCGTGTGAGATGTCTGTACATTTCTTCGATATGAAATTAAGACAACAGAATAAAAGAAAAGCAATATCAAAGAATAAAGAGAACAGCTTGTCATAAGATTTGACCAGATTTCATTTCATATAAAAATAAATTTTTACAAGAATATGGATTGTGATATTCAGCAAAAACATTCTATCGAATAATCATGTAATAACAATATCAACTCGGATAATAATTATACTAATAATTGTACTCAGATAATAATTGTACTAATAAATATATTCAGATATTTTTATATTATTTATATTTTTATATTAGGATCGGTCGCAAGATACGAGAAAGCAAGGTAAAAAAAAACGTAACTTCCCTTTGTCTATGGTCTATTCGCTCCTCTTTTTCGTATACGGAATACAGACTTTCGAGTACCATCTCTTCGGATGTGGAAGAAGAAAAGCGAAAAGTGAGAGGTACCGAACTGTGGCAGCGTAAGCCTCCGAGATATATCGTCCGTTTGAATAACGTTACAGCTCTCTCTCTCTCTCTCTCTCTTTCTTTCTCCTTCTCTCTTATTCTCTATGTGTGTGTCGGCCCATCTCGCCCCGGCAGCAGCCGTTTATTAAACGAATCAGTGTTATCGCGGTGAGAGAGTCCTCATGAATAAACCATCGAGTGTTTAGGGCAGCGGAAAGGTGGTGCCACGAGGGGTTACGAGCTTGCTGCGCGACCGCTTTTACCCCTCTTTCTGCTCTCCTCCAGGGGCAGGCTCTAACAGGCTCGGGGGTGGTAAGCTCGCCACGGGGCGCGACTATATTGTTTTCGTGATGAGCGGCAAACGTTCTCTGGATCTTGAATGTATACGGGATAATTTTACGCGTCTCCGTCACACGCCGATGTGTCGCCCAAACTTATCACATTTACGGCATGCACTTTGTATGACGTATACACACGAATGCATATATGTATAATACATGCATCTACGATTTCCTATTCCTATTCCTCGAAGCTGCCTTTCCGCAGCTTTTCGCATTGTCTCCAATGTAGCGGTCAAATAATAAAATAAAATTTTACATATTGTCTAGCTTTTTTTTTTCTCTTGTGTGTATATCACATAGTCAAACTTGTGTAAAATACGAAAGCGTTGTATCATCAAAGTCTTTCGTTAAAACTCAAATTTTGTACTATATTTCCATACATTTTTTATTTTTTTCGATTATTCTAAGATATAATTTTTGGCCATACATGTTATTATTAAGATTACAAAGATTGGAAAATATATAAATATCTTCTAAATTGACTTAACAAGTATGTATATATATAATAAATATAAATCTCTATTAAAATTAATATAACATAATTATAAGTATCATCTATAAAATCAATATAATCGAGAGTTTTACTAGAGCCTTTTTTTCCTTAGAAATGCACAAAAAGATTTTAAATATCTTCTTTAATATCTTGAATTGAATAAAGAAAGCTAAGCAATGGATATTCTATGTTTTACTTCTCCATAAACGTCAGATAAAACAATACAATATATTCAAGATTTTGCAGAAGCGCGATCTAAAAAGAAATGCCACAAATACATACACAATCTTGAAAAGCGCTTGAAAAATTCATTTACGAAGGAAGAAATTTCAAATGAATTCATTTAACCATTTTTCGCAAAATCTCGAAAGGATACTTGCGTAAATTTCGAGAGCAAAAAAGAGCAAAAGAGACAGATAGCTACCGGTAAGTACTCTAAGCGCAGTACGTTCGAAGAGGGGGGGGGGGATGTAAAGGTATTCCGTTCTTACCAAGCCCAAGAGTGGGGGTGTGAAGGGCTGAAATAACCAGGGGCAAAGGTCGCTCAGTTGCTCTCTGTCCACTGACTGGTAGAGTTTTATTCCAAATACGCTGATCTTTCATCGACAGTTGACGTTATTTGTTTTTGTGCGGGTGAGTGTATTTATTCGAGATACATAGCACATTTATTGAAGCCAACGAAATGGATTTCAATTAATATTTCCTGATTTGTATCCATCATTTTTCACGAGACACAGCTGATTCGCAATGAAGTTATTTGTGCTACGCTCGCTCATGTGTAACCCTCTGTAAGCCTCTGTAAAATTATCTTCTATTAATTCTATTATTATTTTGTAAGCACGAGATATCATAGTGATATATGCGCTCTTTCTTTTTCAAATCAAGAAGATGTAAGATGTCACGACGGATAAACGTTAAGATCGCTAGACTGTCATTATATTGAAAGGAAACGTATTCTCAATGAACGCAACTCCGGAGATGATGGACGTGTCGTTTATCGGTTTCCGAAGGCGCCGTTTATATGGCATAGGATTAGGCGAAAATATCAGATTCGATGCGTAATGTGGAGAATTCAGACGCATCCTCTACATCTTCAGCAGGACACCAGATTGCATCCTTCGGCCGCTGCGATTCTCTATAACGGTAAAATAAATTCAGACATAAAAGAAAAATTAAGCGAGAAGAAATTGAGATACAGTCACGCATCTTGTCGCTTGCATATATCTGTACATATGTTATAGCACATGTGTTTGTGTAATACAATCTGTAATGAATACGATGATAAATAAAAAAATAGAATTTTATAAATAATAAAATTTTAATGTAGAGAAAAGATATTGAAATAATAATTATTTGATTTTTCACATTCTTTCACGGTTGAATCCGACAAACAAATAAATGCGATCAACAATTATTGTGATTTCGTTGCGGATCTTGTGAATGTGACGAAGTATACATGGATAAGGTGAAAGGATAAAAATCTATGTGTCAGTCAGAGCGAGAAAACAAGTGTAGTGAGAAAAGCCGACAATCCATTGCTCTTTTCTCTCTCTCTCTCTCTCTCTCTCTCTCTTGTCGATGTAGACCTTTGGTCTTTATCTGTCTTTCTCTGTCTCTCACGTTTTAAATGAATCAAGAACGGAGTTTGGTGCATGCGTATTTCGTTTTCTGCTCGCAGAGAGGTTCAGCCTCCTACAACGGACTTGCTCGCTGATTGGATCAACGGCTGGAGCCGGTAGCTCGGGGGCGGTCGGAGGCGGACAGGTTCAGCTCTGGCAATTCTTGCTGGAGCTGCTCTCAGATTCGTCTAACTCATCCTGTATCGCGTGGGAGGGCTCGAATGGGGAATTCAAGCTCACAGATCCAGACGAAGTCGCACGCCGCTGGGGTGAGCGCAAGAGCAAGCCTAACATGAATTATGACAAGTTGTCACGCGCGTTAAGGTAATAAGCAGATATTGTTTGCCTTTTATGCATATAATGATTCAATCGCATATATCGTAAATCACATTTATTGCTTATTTCTCCCTTTCGCTCTCTTCTTCTGTATATTTTAGATTTTATCTTTATATACATCTTATGAACTTTTTCCAAGATTTATAATAAAGATGTGCGAATCAAGGATTTTTTACGACACATTGAATTGAATCAAATCGACAAAATTTAAAATTAAGATTCAGATCAAATTATTCAATAATTTTTAATTAACAAGATAATTATTGTTATCAAAATCATGCGTACCCTTCTTTTATTTTTGCAAAAAATAGCCGCATTATTTTTTTTTTTAACGAGAAACATGATTTATAAGATGTCAGTATATGTATTATTCGCGTTTGAATTTTCTAGATTCGAAATTTTCAAATAATTCAAGTTCGAATTATAAAGATTCAAATCCAAATTATATTTGAATTGTATTTGAATAATTCGCACATCTCTAATTTGTATATTTGAACACTTTGAACAATCCATGTGCCACACAATGTCATTAAAAGTGGACAAATTATTTCGCAGATATTACTATGACAAGAATATAATGACGAAAGTTCATGGTAAACGTTACGCTTATAAATTCGATTTTCATGGTTTGAGGATGGCTTGTCAGTCGCAAGCTGGCATTATGTTGGAAGCGTCAACGTCATCGCGTATGACAAATGCAAGCTGTCATCCTCATCATCAAGTACATCGTACTCATCGTTTATATCCAGTGGGATCTGCTCAACATTCCGTACCATCCTCTTTACAATCAGAACTGTCATCCTCTAATCAACAACAGCCACCACCACCACCACCACCTCCACCACCGCCACCACCACCGCATTATTGTTGGCCATATCATCGATATTCACCACCGACATAACATTATCTCAAATCTCTGTTGAGCTTATGAGATTACGTCAGTGATATGGACTTCAGTAGACGATAACTTGTGTTTCTTTTTTTTTTTTTTCATTGTTTCTCTTTATATATCTCTCTTCTTCTTTTCCTCCTAATCTCACAGACGCACCTCTTCAAATTTGAGAAGAAATAAAATATTGATCTCTTAATTTTTCTTGTCAACTTTTATCACTGTTAATCAACATCCTGTATTTATATAGGAACGAATTGTAAATAATAATTAATAATAGCATTCAATATATATTGAATGAGCATGAAATGTTTCAAATGTTTAAAGTGTGACTATTATATCGAAATCTTTTCATTGTTTCACTATTGTGCTCCAAGATGCACATAGAAACTTGTAAATACATTAATACTCGAAGCAATACACAGTACGTTTTCTTTATTTCTTATTATTGTCGTGACTATTGTTCAAGTTTCTCACTACTTTTATAAAATCGTATTCGTCATGTATATTTTGTATAAACACGATTTTCTATCTAATAAATATACTTAAGATATGAACATGTTGTAAACCAAAATAAAAACTCATGTCGATATATCGCAATTGCTATCAATTATTCTTAAAATAGAACAAAAAATTAATAATATTGTATTACATTTTGATTTCTTCAAAAATGTTTAATAATGTTACATAATCTATTTTTAATTGCTAAGATTATGATCAAACTAATAATACAACCTGTCAAGTAAGAGCGTGGTCGATTTTACTCATAGCTGATAAAAGATATGATTTCTAAATTTTTCGTAAGTCAATAGATGGAAACTTTGTCCTTGATGCACTATCAAGGCATGCGTTCGGGGAGTTCGCTACCGTGCTATCAACGCTATCAATTCTATTCACGGAGCCAAAATAGCAGCACTTACAGTGCAAGAATTAATAGATTCTTCATCGTCTGAAAGCGAAAAATTAGAAATAATAAAAAGAAATATAAATCCAAGAAGACATACCGAGAATCGAAAATTATGCAAAAAACAAAGTTTAAAAAAATCCTAAAATAAAAAAAATTAAATTAATTAAATTAAATTTTAATCTTTTAATTTTAAATTTTTTTATCGAAATTTAGCAAAAACTTCAAAATTTTCGAATTGACGGACAATTCACTGTTAATTTTTTAGCTACGGCTGGACTTTCCGCGGCACTGTATCTCTATATGGCACGGTTTGACGCGAATTACGCATAAATAATGCAATACTGCGATTTGTGTCTGGTTGTGGACGTTTCCCACTACAAAATTACATCAGAATATATATGAATAAATTATAATTTATATATTGTCATGTAAAGGGTTTGAAAAAAAAACATAAAAAAGATAATATATGCGAGAGCTATTATAGTGACATACCTTTCAAAAAGATGACATTATAATGGCTAAGAGGTTAACTACTGTTCGTGAAGTTCGCAAACGCTAACGCTACCAAACGCTACCCATGCACTAAGCTTTGCACTAAGCACTCGAAAGCGTTGATAACGTTGAAAGCGTGAAATTATGACGTAACAACGCTACCGATATGACGTCACAATAGTGTTTGGTAGCGCTATTAGTTAGCTCTCCGAACAGCAGTAGTGCTAAATAGCGCTAATAGCGAGCTTCCCGAACGCACCCTAAGAAAGATTCAGTTTGTCGTTGATTTTTTAAGAGAAATACGTTAAACGTCACGAGTCAAATACGCGTCGCGCTATGAGGCTATGTTCCTTTGTACTCACCCGAAAGGTCCGAAAATGTCGCAATCAGCGGCTGCTAAATACATAAGAAAATCGAAATTTTTCGTACACAATTGGGTTAAGCGGTATAATAATGCAAAAAATGTTGATGATTTACCGGGACGTGGCTCGATAGGCAAAGTGGACAAAAGAGACGTTGAAGAGATAGTGAATCTGTTTTCGCGAAATCCTGACTTAACACTGCGTCAAGGACAAGCTAAATTGAAGCAGAAAGGTTTAGATATATCGTATGAAACTATCCGAACTTGTCTCCGTGCTTATGACCCGAAACGGCGCAACCTAATAAAGAAACCTTTGTTGACTAAAAAACATGTGACGAAACCTTACATTAAGTACAAGCTTCGTAGAAAACGCACGTACACTTTGAATTATTCGCGAGATTCGTCGAATTTGGAGGTCCTTGCCGCTAGAATACGCTGTCAATTTGGTCGAAAGCATGTCTCGGAGATGCCAAGCAATTATTGATGCCGATGGTGACTGGACGCATTATTAACATAATTATGTATCTTTGTCCTGATCGAATATATGCATATATGTATTTGAAAATTTTTTTTTAATAATTTTTTTTATAAGTTAATCTAACCACGCTCTTATTCGAGAGGCTGTAACTACGTAAGTTAATGCGTATTTCGAACAAGTAAGAAAGATAAAAAATAAAAATTAATAAAAATAAAAATTAAAAATTTTTATTAACACTTGTATCATGTAATGCAAGATATCAAAGAAAGGCTAACTTACAAGCAAATAATAGGTAGAAGAAATAGGTTAGAAATAAATATGAATAAATATGAATAAACTTGAATACAAAATACTAAATAATTGAACGTTTCGGATTGCACAGAATCTTCTTCAGCTTTGAAAATTAACATTTTAACAAATTCAAAAACATGATGCATAAATTGATAATTCAGAATTATAAATATTGACATGATTTTCATCACAAAAATAAATGAAAAATTAAATAAAGATTGAATATATGTATTCGAAGTAGCATTATATGGTATCATTGTAAATAAATAAATAAATATAATGTAGAGGTGAACGGTTAAGATTAAAATGTATAAAAAGTAATATACAGTCAACGGTTAAAATTAAAAAAATGATATATAATAATAAATGTTGTTCATGGCATGCAATTATAAATAAGAATTAAAAAATAATTTTAAAATATAAATTGTAAGAAATGTAAAAAATATGTCAGATATTTTCAGAATCTATACGCGCTTTAGGAGAATGCAACATTACCATTTTTTCAATCAATTGTTGATAATTTTACTATGTTAAACCGAAAGACGCAGATTCCTTTCATACCAACATAAACGACGAAAACAGTCGAAAACGGACATGGTGTCGCTGTGATCAAAATGACGCCATGACGCATGCTCAGAGCCTCAGAGTTCGGTAGCTTCCCTTCGTTCCTTTGGAAAGGTAAACGATACCACGCTGGATATTCGTGTAGTTAAAATCCGTTTATTATGTTGAAATCATCATGCATTTTGTTCGCGAAAGCGTAGGAATGTATTTTCTATAGTGAAAATAATAACGTCTCGCATTTATTTTCAGTTCTCCTGCTCGCTTAAACATGTCTGACGTGGAAAAGTGAGTACATTAGATGCTTCTAACATTACGCATTTGTTCCTTTTATTTTGCGATTAGATTTAACAGATTAATGAAATCCTGAGTATATGAAGCTGTATAAATTTGTCAGAAATGTTTGATTGTAAGGAAACAAATTTGTGTAGTAAATATACATGATATGCTTGCTCCGGATTACAATAGATGGTATCGACCAAGTTGAATGAGAATTTATTTTAGTTTCGAAAAAAGTATCATTGGAACGAATCATGAATTATTCTTTTTTTTTACAATTTTTGTTTTAAATCTAAATGATAGAAAAAGATAATTTATTTCTTAAATTTTTATTTCTTAAATTACATAAATTTCATAGCCATAACTTTCTAACTGGATTTCATTATTGATAAATCTGATATGATAAATTAAGAATTTTTAAAGAAACTATCAAAAGAGATTTTATAACAGCTGATAAATAAAGATAAAACAATATTAACCTAACTTAATGAGAAAAATTAAATTTTTAAATAATAATGTTCATATTACTTTACTATATCTTTTTATTAAAATTGTTTCGAAATTATAGCGATGATGTGCCATCTGCGATGGCAGCAGGTGGTAATATGGATGTAAATACTGCACTGCAAGAAGTTTTAAAAAATTCTCTTATTCATGATGGTGTTGTACATGGGCTCCATGAAGCTGCCAAAGCTTTAGACAAGTAAGATACAGAAATATTAAATACAATTATAAATACAATTATAAAAAACGAATATTATTAAACATATGCATAAGAAGATATAAAGATTTGTTCTTTTGAGATTTCTAATAAATTAATGTATTCTGCTCTAATATAGAAAACAAACATGTTATAAATAATTTTAAATATAATATATAATTTACTAATAAATGTTTTATTTTGCAGACGACAAGCTATGCTCTGCATCCTAGCAGATAACTGTGATGAACCAATGTACAAGAAATTGGTTCAAGCATTATGCAATGAACATCAAATTCCATTGATAAAAGTAGATAATAATAAAAAATTAGGCGAATGGGCTGGCTTATGTAAAATTGACAGTGCTGGCAAAGCGCGCAAAGTTGTTGGCTGCTCATGTATCGTTATAAAGGTAAACTATACCAAAATTCTAAAATCATTTTTCTAATAAAAACTTATCAAAAAACTTAACAACATTATAAAGAAATAATTATAAAACAATATATATGATGATATTTGGGCTCCCTCTACTGAGTAGAACCCGTATATTAAACAAACTATGCTGTAATTATGCCTTTCTGATATATTTTTGTTAATACTTTCTTTTTTCTTATTCATATGTTATTATTTTGTTATTGAATATGTTTATTGTCTTTAGGATTTTGGTGAAGATACACCTGCTAAGGATGTTCTAATGGAATATCTTAAACAAAGCGCTGTACATTAAATTCTTTTAATAAAATATTTGACATAAACCACATAAATATATTCGCTCCCAGAGTTGTAGAAGTTTCTTTAAAGTATATATCATGGTCATAAAGATTGCAAGCAGCTCTTTTTCTCTAATAATTTTGAAATGTGAAAATGTCTTTATTGAAGAAAGTATTGCAATCTGCGATATTTGTACGATATTGTACGATATTTTATTATAATTAAAAAGAAAATTCATGTTAAACGTTCATATTGATGAGTACATGACATTCTTAAATATTGAATATATTATTACTGTTATATATTATTACTGTTTAGCTTCTGTTATCATATTGCAAATTTTTTTATGATTTTCCCAATCTTTCACTTGACATTCTCTATAAGAAAAAGGATTATGCTTTTTTTCGATTTAGCGTATTTTAGTAAATTATAAAACATTTCCTACATACCTGCTGCAATACCAGACTTCTTTGCATCTGGAACATCGTTTCTTAGACGTTTCTTGACATAACGAACATTTTTTCGTTTTTATACGATCCAACTTATCTAAATCGTAAACGTCACTCAAAATTTGTGCTGCGTCTTTAATGTAATCAGTATCTGTTGTAAATAGGTATTTGGACTGATGTCTAGCCAATTTTTTCCACTTTTTATGATGCTTTTCCAAAATAGCTGATTTTATCTGTATTTAATATATTTATTTTATATTTATTTTATTTTCATATACAAGATATAATATTGGTAATTCATAAAAGAATAAAAAGTAAAAAATAGGGATATATACCTGTGGTATAACTTCTACATGAATCGGACAGATTGAGTTCGTGGATGGCATCGCTGGAGACATATTTAAATAAGATAACCATTGCTTAAGCTCTATTAAAGGAGCAATTTGATCTAGTACATCCTCATGCAAGTGCCTCTGCAACTATAAAAAAAATTTATATAAAAATAAGTTATGAATTCATTTAATAATAAGTATGCTGATAATAATTAGCACCTTCATCAACTGGGACAATTTATGCTCTGTGATTTCATAATACGGGGCACATTTTGGATTAAGAAGCAATTCACGCAAACCAAACCATACTTGTCCTTCTCTCTTATTAATTTTTCCAATTTCACTTTCTTTAATTTTTCTCCAGCTAGCTTCATACGTTAACGTCTCACCTGCATAAAGATTAATGATGATTTTATTATTTATTATCATGTCAAAATTTTTATACTACAATGGACACTAGAAATGGAAAATACATATTACCATCCTCATTTTGCTTCTTCCATGGTTGATTTTCTATTAGCTGCACAAACAAATATGGAACATCATGTGTGGCTAACATACGTGAAATTGCACAAAGAGGTAAATTGTCCAGAATTTCTATTAGATAATGAAAGATCGAGATACACCGCATCCCAATATCAAACTCGAATGTCTTTTGTTTCTCTATTATTTCTTCCAGGCAAGAACTGATAAAAAGCATGTTTAAAAATTATATATATATATATAATATATATATATATATATATGAAATTTCTTTTATATGATATATAAATTATATTCTTTTATCTAAGATATATATATATATATATATATATATATATATATAATGTGTGTGTGTGTGTGTGTGTGTGTGTGTACATTCAATTTAATTTGAGAATATATTTATATGTATATAAATAATATAAATGTGCATTCTTAATGAAATTTCTTTTATAAATCTCATATCAATTTAAAATAAATAATAATTTCTTACTTAGGATCTGTGATTTCGGATCTTTCATATATCTCCAAGATTTTGCCATCAGCCAGTGTCGTTATATATTGAATACCGTAATCAATAAGATCAATCACCGTGTCGTCTATCGTTTGTGCACTCTTGCAATGGAATAATATATTTTCTAACAACGAAACTACAATAACTTCATGATACAGTATGCTAAATAACATAAACGTGTTTGTTGGCTCGCCATTGAGATTAATCAAAAGTGGAAACACCTTATGTTTCCATATATTGATTTGTATAGCTTCATGTACAAGAATAGGAACCTAAAACGATTAAAACAACTGACATAAAAAAATGATTCGCTTAACTATAATTCTTTGTTTATACAGAAAAAATATCGCTTAAAGAAGGACAAACTTAGCATTGATAATTGTTCTAATGCTATTTATTATTTTTGTTTTAAAATTTTAGATATTATATTTATAACATAACATTTACAACATAACATTTACAAAAATATATATAAGATCCCGCTAAAAAAAATCTATTGAAATAACATTAATAGTTTTTTATAAAACAAATTCATAATTTCTCTTCTTTTAGATGTATGTCTTTCTTTAAGCTAAAAAAATATAGTTTTGCGCGATTATCTTGTTTATGATATTTATTCTACATGTTTTTTTGCTAACACTACACTACTGTTCAAGTCGCTCTACTAATAATATTTCATTAAATCTTTTAACAATTTACTTTCTTTAATGAGATAAACCATTCCATAACGCTCTCCTCCCGCAGATTTGTTATTTCAAGTACGCTCTGCTGATTTAATAACGCTAGTTTCTTATGGAAATCTAACCAGCTAAAAAAAACTTGTGTTTTTACTTGTGTTTGATTTTTGAAATACTCTGAAAAAAAATATATGATAATTTACCTTTTTGTACCAATATTTTCGAGATCAGAAATGTTTAAACTTTGCATGTAAGCCTCGATTTCCCATGGCGGTATTATGTATTCCATCTGATCTGCCATTCTTTTCAGAATTTTTAAATCGGATTTCTAACACTATAAATATAGAGAATCAGGCTTTGATTCTCTTTAACTATAATCATCATTCACCAACAGCATTTCTTGTAGCCCTGACGACAAGTATGTTTGATCAATAAATACGTGATATATATTAGCGAATTATTATCTAAAGATTGTAATTTTAATAAATTTTTTATAAATAGTTTATAAAAATTTATAAATAACTCAAAATTGTTTGTGAAGTTGAAATGTTTTGAAGCAAATGGATTCAATTACATAATAAATATGCAACATCTAAAAAACTATAATTTTTAATAAAGCTTATTATTTGTTTTAACGTATGTAAATATCATATGTCGTGAAGGTATATCGAATGTTTAATCTTCAGGTTACTTTTCGTTTATATTTCAAATGAACATTTAATTTTTATTTCGAATTAAATTTTTAAACCTTGAAAAAGATTTAATAAAATTATCAATAACTATGTAGAATAACATTTATTAATTACATATTGTTAATATATCATAATATATTTTCATATTATCATTTTAAATGTTATAAACTATTTTAAAAATAAATATTGATTTAGAAGAATTAAAATTTCTATAAGTTGATTGAAATAAAAGATTTTTGAATTTTGATGAAAACTCCCAACCAATCAGTTTAATCGGTATTATGTTGTGCGGTTGGAACATAGTTAATTGAGAGCGTCCCAGATGCGCACATTTTCAATCGGACACACCACTCACATCAGCCGATGCCTAGGAATTTTCTAGTGAGCCACCTATCAAAAATTTTTTTATTTAATCGACCAATCGGCAATGTATCCGATTGGACTTCACCCTGTTGACTAATTAAATATAAAATTATCTGATTGGTGGTCCAGTGGAAAATTCCTAAGTATCGGCCGATATGGATGGACATGTCCAACTATACATGGTCAAATGAAACATTCATTACCCATATATACATCAAATTAATTCAGCGATTAAAGAACAAACCTCTAATGGTACATGAACATATATACGAGCTGGGTATATCCACCTGCCCAACCGATTATTAACCTTTTCAAACAAAAATCTTTACACGGACTTGTACATGTCCAGGATTTCACCGGATGACGTTCGCTCGCCGTCATTTCTTCACAATCATGCAACGCACTACGTAGTCAACGACTCTCCGCGATGTGAACATCACATTCGTGCATTCTCGTGGGATAAATTTGTAAAATAATGGCTAGAGAGAGCAAGGAGTCCGTCGCGGATCCTTGCCCTGTCAAGCCCCGCAGGATTAGTCCGCAGAACGTGGTCCTGCGGCTTCGACGTAGGGAAACGATGGGATGCTCCTTTCCGGGGACACATGTACATTGCGCGAGACAATTCTACCAAAATGTGTTTCCCAATTTTACTGTGATGAACGTAGAGAAACCACCCTGTTTCCTTCGCAAATTCAGCCCGGACGGGAGGTACTTAGTGGCGTTCAGCGCGGATCAAACGTCGATCGAGGTGTATGAATACCGCGGGGCGTCGGCTGCCGCAGACTTGTTGGCTGACTGCGAAGGCGAGTACACCGGCCACAAGAACGACGACTGTAGCTTTCACATACGAAGTAATATCTTCGCGCGATTTTTCAAGGTACTGGATACTAACCGACTTCGCGCGGCGTACGCCTTTACTATGCAGATTGTAAAAATTTAAGAAAAAAATGAGAGAGAGAGAGGGAGAAAGAGAAAGACTAAACAAAAGAACCACTGAAATCGGTGTACCAGCTCTGAAACATCTTTGTAGGTGAAGTGGATTATAAATGTAGTAGAAAGCAACCAGCAATTGAACAGAGAATGCAGTCTTTTCACAGACGACGCTCGGTATGTAATCGTAGGTTCAGCCGCTCACATCCCTGAGGAGTTGAGACCACACTTTTATCAGGTGGCAAAAGATTTCTCACTTAGAAACTTAATATTCTGTATTCTGAAATAGAATTTGATGAAATCTTATTTTTTTGTAGATTTATTCCAATAATGAGGCACTAACTCCAAATCCTAGATCTCCACTTGAGGATTACAGTTTACATCTAGTAGATTTACGAGGTGGAAAGTTATGTGACACTAGGCATTTTAAAGTGGACAAAATCTATTTGTCACATAATCAAGGTAAATGATATTTTGACATTCAAACTACAAATTATTGCTTATTATAACTAGTACTGGATAAATCTAGCTGAAAAGAGAAAAAGTACAAGTTTATATCATACTAGCAGTCTTGTTTGTACAATACCAAATCATAGATATGTTTCATATTCTTGATGGCATGTTTATAAATGTCAGGACAATAGAAAGATATTATAAGGATTATTTTACCAAATTAAAATTATTAACATCTGGTAGATGTAAATACAGTGCTATGTGAGTAATGTAAATGATATAAGTTAGGTTTTGTATGGAAGATGATTGCACATTTAGTAAAAATATTTTTAATATTGACTGTCTCTTTTAAAACAAGAAGACTTTCATTTTTAACAGTTTTAACAATTAAGTAGTTAAAAACAAATTTCAGAATAAACTTGTACTTGTTTTCTTTCCCATAGGTCTGTATTTGTATAAGGATATACTAGCAGTCTTGTCTGTACAACACCAAACCATACATATTTTTCAAATTCTGGATGGCATGTTTATAAATGTCAGGACAATAGGAAGGTATTATAAGGATTATTTTATCAAGTTAAAATTATTAACAATTTGGTAGATATAAATACAATGCTATGTGAGTAATATAAATGATGTATGTTAGGTTTTGTATGGAAGATGATGCATATTTAGTTACAAGTGCTTTTCCTGGGATTAATTGTCGGCCGTTTAAGGATGTTGCAATAAATAGTTTAAAACATAGGTTATTGGTATATTTATATAAAAGAGCAGAATACATAAGCTATATGACGAAAGATCCATATGAATTAAGAAGATTCTTTCAATATTTTGATCAGGTATTATTTGGAGATTTTATTTTTTATTTTAATTTTTATATTTACAATTGTCAATAGAAGAGTTAGCCAAATAGTTAATTAAATAAAATATTTTAGCTAAATTCATTACGAATGTGGAAAATGCAGCTGTTAGATACAAACCATATTTTAGTAAGATATGCGAGTGAAGAAGTAGCGACTCTGCAAGCAAACGAACCAAATGCACAGCCAGCTTTGTTAGTTGTTTATAACATGGTTACGGCAAAAATTTTAGCAGCGTACGACAATGCTTCGACTCAATTGTTAACTCAATTCGAAAATTTTAGCGACTTTTTTAGAAACGCCAGAATGAGCACGGATTGTCAATATATGTGTTCACCATCTAATAATATATATGCCAGGTATATAATACTGTTTTGTATTTCGATATTGATATACATATAAGCTATATTTATTTGACTGTTTAAGTCATTTTAATTATTCGTTTTTAGATTATTACAGCAGAGATTCAAGCAAACGATAATAAGTGCTAGATATGGAGGAGTTACCGAAGCCACAAAGAGACTGCTTGCACAGTTACCAATCTGCGCGCAGTCCTATTCTAGTTCTCCGTACCTCGATTTATCATTATTCTGTTATGACGATAAATGGGTGTCTATGATGGAACGCCCTAAAGCATGTGGGGAACATCCAATACGGTAAGCAACTTGTTCTCATTTTTATAACAAGATATTTTCGAAAGAACTAATAATTAAAACTGTTTTTTTTTCTATTTTTGTAGTTTTTATGCACGTGACTCAGGTCTTTTAAAATTTAGAATGTATGCTGGTATGCTAGGACGAACAGCACCAACAGCTGCAAGACGATTAGTCGCGTTCACGTTCCATCCAACGGATCCATTTGCGATTTCAGTGCAACGTACTAATGCAGAATATATTGTCAGTTTTCATGTTAGGCATGTCTAGATCTTCCTTTTCTTGATGCTTTATCAATGTAAAATGAATTTTTGTACATTTGACAAAAATTATTAAGATCTCTGCCATAAAGTACAAAACGAACTTTACTTTTTGGACAAAACTTACAATACGATTATATGAAGATAAATTGAAAGATTCATTCTTATCAATTTAACATTGTAAAAAAATACAATAGTTTAATATACTTTTAATACAATCAAAAATTGATAATTGATTTGAGACTAAAATGCGAGATGTTACTATCATAATCATAATGGTGCTTTCCATTTAGTGACAAGTCGATACAAGTATCATTTTATCTTTGTTAATCATTGAAAGCCAAGAAAGATAGAACGATACTTGTGTCGATTTCTGTCTACTAAATGGAAAGCACTTAATATAACTCATAACCATAAGAGAGAGTTAAGAAAAAAAAAAAATTTGTTAAACTCCATTTAATTGTCTGAAAAAATGGAGTAAGCTAGAAATATATATATATATATATATATATTTTGAATATAATTATACTCATATTCAATATTTTTGAATATAATTATATTTATATAATATATATAAATTATGTTCAAAAGATTTTAAACTTGAAAAACGTGCTTAAAATTTTGTAATTAAAAAAAATGAAAAATAAAGTAGGCTATTTTGTCATATGATTGATTCTTTAAACGTGTGATTAATTACAAGAAAGTTTTTTCTAATGATTTTAAAAATTTTATTCTATAATTAATGTTCAAAAAATCGTATGCAAAATAAAATATTAATCAAGTTAATCAAGTTAATATAAAGCTACATTTGAAAACTGTATTCGATAGGAAGAGTTAAGTAGAGCAAACATTTCTGATTAGAAAAACAATTTTTTTCTAAAAGTTTCATACGCACGATGTAGAAACATTTTACATCCATTTACATCGGCCGGTATTTAGGAATTTTCCAGTGGACTACCAATAAGACGATTTAATATCGACTGACCAATCAGTAACGTAGACTCCATATTAGGTTACGTTCCAAAATTCTACTTGATCGGTAGAGTAACATTTAATTGACCAATCAGAAGTAAGAGATCTTTGCTTCTTTTTCGAGTAGGGTTTTGGAATGTGGTCCTTGCGCCCTACAGCGTGGTATAATCGTCGCATATACGCGGTATTTGTGTGTCCGTCCACCATCTCGTAACGCCGTATTATACATCACGAGCACGCATCAACACGCTCTTGGAACAAAGTCGAAAGGACGTATGACGATTTACGCGTCATCAGTTTTCTATTTCGAAAGAATCGCATCACGTATATTACCGGTATCGGTGTTGAAACTTTGCGAAAGCCGGCAGTACAAGTGAAACGCACATTTTTCGTGTGGTTGATTAGAGGAGTGTATGACTCACTAGATTTTTAGTCACTTGTGAGTTACGAAGAGGAGCTTATCTCGAGGAATACACTACGACGCAGAATTGTAAGAAGAAAGTTTTTTTGAATATATATATCTCATCACGATGTAAATATTCCTTTTCGTTTGTTTGCTTATTTTTCTTCAATCTCCTCTTTTTTCGATACGGCATATGCATAAACACGACATGTGGTCTCATCACACATTTATATAATTAACTTGCACAAAATAAGTTATATTTCTGTTCTTTTTTTTTTTTAGTGTTAATTAATAGTGAACTATGAAATATAATATAATTCAAATATAATTCAAAAGACTCGTTTTTGTAAAACAATTTTATGTAATTTGATGTACATAAAGTATTTTATTTTTTATTATTTATAAATTTATTATTATTATTAATAAAAAATTATTTAGATTATTGATAATTTGATTTTTTTTTAAGAAAAGTAAGTCGAAGTATCGTAAATATTAATATTTATATGTAATGTAAGTCTTATATTTTTTTCTATATACCAATTAAGTTTAATTTTGATTTAATATGCTTTTTATCTTCTCTGATTTTTAGAATTAAAAAGGATAAAAAAATAAGTTAAACCGAAATTTAATTTATATTGTAGAAACAATTATAACATTCTATTTCATCGTTTATTTCCTTTTACCGTTGTATTTTGTTTTACCTGATAAAAATTTTATGTTTTTTTAATAATATTTTTGTGTTATTATGTTAATTTCAGTCTTTCAATATTTAAGTCTTTTAATTGAATATATGTTATAATAAAAATTATGATTTATTTTATGCCACAAATGCTTTGATATTTAATTAACCTATTAGAACAAATTTCTGTTGATTGACTAATTGAATGCTTCAAAGCATTACAGTATTAAATGAATTACAATCAAAATCTTTAAAAGCACTTGATTGACTTGTGATGAATAATTTAAATATTTTATTTAAATATTCTATTTATAATAAATATTCTATTATTATAATCTAAATATTATATTTAAATATTAAAATATTTCTTTTATTGTTATAGGTATCTTAACAAGAAGAAAAGTATAATTGGATGAATATGATTTTCATAAAACAATTCTGCAAAATGATTTCTTTGTAATATAATTATACATTCTTATATACACATGTATGTGTATATATATCTATATTTTTTTCATAAATACGTTCTTCTTTATATAGCATAAATATAGTGCTTATATAGTAATAAAAATAATAATGATGACTAAACTATTAAATGCGCAAACAAATAATGACAATGATAGCGATATGAGTCCAAAAGCAAAACATAGTTTATTTATGAATATAACACCACCGAAAGGAAAGTTTTTCATACAACAATTTAAATATCCCAGAGTATCAAGTATATCAATTCTGCGGAAAAACAGATTTTTATTTAAACGTCCAATAAGAATGAATAGATCATTAAGCTCCGATAGCATCAATTCAGATAGCTGGCAAAAATCGCCGAACTCAACTTTGAATCATGATTCTGTTGATATGCAGAAGTCATGTCGATCATTATCCAGATCAGCAAAAATAATGAAAGCACTACATTCTCCTTATAATACTTTTCGTAGAAATACAAATATAAGGAAATCATTAACATTTGATTCAAGTCCAAAGGAAAGCAGTTATGATGACAGTTCTACCAGTTCGAGCGTTGATACATCATCCATAATAAATATTAGTTCGACCGAGTCTATTGCCAATAGCGATCTGGTTGCATCTACAGAATCTATTGATGAAAATCAGAATCAAACACCTCAACAAGATCGAAAATTTTCCAGAATATCTAATAAGAATGATGCAGAAAGAAATATTTATAAGCCAAGAACATCTCATTTAATGTCATTGCTTCAGGAAAAAACTGACAATACAAGTTTGCAACAAACATCTGATTTAAATTCCTTAATTTCATCATTTGAGCATGATAATAATGAATCACATGGATCCGGCCTGGATATTATCAGTACAAGTACACCCAAGAATATGTCTCAGGAATTACAACGAGAAATATATGATGTGCCATCTAAACATGGAATATATTCAATATCAAAAAATATGAATGCTGAACAAAGTTACATAAAGGTATTACACTATTATATTTCATTATATTGTTTATTACATTATTATATTGTTTTATGCTCGATTGTTTTTTTTATTTTAAGCTTATTTTTTTCAGCTTATTTTATTCTTTTACATTACACAATTTCATATATTCAATTACTGTGTCTTAATAAGATAGATATTTTTTATTCTTAAAATTAATTATAAATTATAAAAAAGTTATCTATTTTTTTTTTAAATCTATAATTTTGTAACTGATATACTAATATTTGTACTCTGTAACAGGATTGCGATGAAGAACAATCATCTACTTCGCAGATAGATATTTCTATAGAAAATGATAATTCACATCTAGAAAGAACGATGGAATCTTCAAAAGTAAATATGTTTTCTAATGCTAGTTGCACTATGGCTTCTAAAGATGTATCTTGGAAGAAAAACAGGAATATTAAAAGAATGCTTATTTATGATTTGGATGACAAATGTTCTGATGCTAAATTAGATCACGGTGTACAGCAGACAATCGCATCACAAGAAAATAATTTATCAGAAAATGGATTGGATCAAATAGAAAATGATAAACAGAGTATTGATTTCAGCGATTTTCACGAACATGAAGAAAGTATACAAAATGAAGAAAGAGAAGAAAAAGATTGTTCCGAGGAAAATGCTTGTAACGAAGAAGTAAAGCAGTTATCTTTGCAAAAAGAATCGTCAAATATTTGTAATGTCAGTATGACGTCTGAAAATAGAATAGAATCCCCAGAAGCTAATCCAATTATTTCTCAGAATACTAACAAAGTAAGTACACCTGAAAACAATATAAATATGTTACAACATATATCTACAGAGTCGATTAAGAAATCGCATAAGAAAGTGAAACATGGAAATAGAAAAGCATTATTTAAAATGGATCTCCTTCATAAAATAGGATCAACAAAAACTGAAACATCAGTTGAGGATACTTGTAGTAACAATCAACACAAAAGTCAGGCAGATATTTGTGTTAGCTTACAGAATTCCAATCGACCGTGCACACCCGAAAATGTAAATTCAAGTAGACTCTTACTGCTTCATTATAACTCAGTTAAAAAGTCACATAAGAAAGACAAACGTAACAAGAAAGATTCCGATCTCGCTAAACGTCATAATTATGAATATCACAAGAGAAATGATGATTCATTAAAAAGTATGTACGAAGAAGAAAACATTAATAAAATGTTACATTTGAATGAACTTCTTGGAGTAGGAGATTCTCCTGATGTATTGCCTAGAAAGAAGAAACGATCAGTAAGCATATCCTCACAAGATGATATGTTCGAATTGCCAAGTTCTTCTAATTCTTTGAGATGTGAAAATACAGATAATAAATTTAAGATTTACACTCCTATCAAAAAGTCATCAATTCTGCTTACGAGTCATATGTCTGCAGATGAGATGTCATATAAGAATGATGAATCTGCACAAGAAACATCAAAAGAAGTCGATTATTCCAGATGCATGACACCGATCACACGTTTCAGAAAACCGAGTAAAAGCGAAGATCTTACTCCTAGGGAATGTGATAGCATTAAAACATTTGAGACTGATGAGAGCATTTCGAATGCCAATCTGAAAGATGAGAATGGTAGATCAACTCCGATAAATATGTCGACAATTGAGTTACTTCGTAATAAAGATTCAATTAAAAAATCACATAAAAAAGATAAACACAACCGTAATAAATTGATTTTAAAGAAAAAACGATCGTATACCACAAGGAATGAGCAAATTGATTTATTAAATGATGTAAAAATGTTGGAAGACCATACAACTTTATATTCAAAACATCATGGTGACAATCATTGTACCGAAAGGGAAATGTGCAGTAATATGCATGAAGAGGAAAAGGATGAAAGCTATAAGAAGACTGCTTATGATGATCCTCAACCATCTACGAGTCGAGGTAGAGATATTGAAGGTGCAAACGATACCGCGAAATCAACACTTTTAAGTGCAACCCCTCCAAATAGTTTGACTGCAATAAATTCGATCAAAGTGATGCAGACAACTTCTATTAAAAAATCTCATAAAAAGGAACGCGATATCAACGCACATACCAAGTTAATTTTAATGAGCCAAGAATGCGAATTGTCTAATGATGGATCGATATTCGATGAAGAAGATAGATTAAATTACACTGACGAAATAACTAATATAATAGAATAGATAAATTAGGAGCAGTTCTATTAGACAATATTATCAGTAAGAAAACTGAAGACATTACGCAGATTGCCTTAATGGACAGATAAAAATTTTAATAAGGGTTTTTTTTTCTGGCAAATTTTCAAATTGATTTTTGATAAATTTTTTTAAGTATCAATGTTAGATGCTATCGATAGGCAATTCCAAAATAAACTTTAGGATTATCTTTCTGCAGTTTAGTTCATAGAAAGCTTTTGTTTTTGTAACGCAAAGATTATTGAAATCTTATTGGAGTATTTGTTTGAGATATGGAGATGTTAATTAAAACAAAAAATATTACTGTTAATAAATTGATTATAATCGTGATCATGTCTCTTGTATACTCTATAGATTTGAAAAAATGATAAACAAGACACAAACAATTGTAAGAAATAATTATTTGCTAATATATATTATTTCAAAATTCTGTTCTAGAATTTTATTCCAGAATATATTCAGTTGTATTAGTCAAATAATGAACGAAGACCAAATGTGACAAGGCCATCTGATAATAAAAATGATGAATTTTTGTGTCTTGAATAAACAATTCGAGTTAAATTAAAATAGCGTCTAATACGATTATAGCAAAAATTATCTGTTAATTTTAAGATAATAATTTAAGACAATAGTATCTTTCAAATATATATTTGAACTTGTGTAAATTCTTGACGACTGATGAACTAACAGTATTTGAAATATAAAGCGCTACTTTCTTTATCCAGCGATGTCTTTTCAATGTTAAACGTGGATTTAATATTCCCTAGGTTCTATTAATTTTTATTATATTATTTTTGGGACTATTTTTACGTATGTAAATCTGTTACGTCACGATAATATTAGCTTCTGTAGATTTTATATCATACTTTTGTTACGTTTTCGTATATAATTTATATAAGATAGAAAATATGTAAACAACCTAGGAAAAATTGCAATAAGGGAAAAATTAAACAGTGCTTGCTCATATTAAATGTTATACATACATTTATCATTGATTTGGCATTCAATATTATAAAACCTAGAATATATAAGTTTGTATACACATGCATATTAAAAACTACTTCGATCGATACGAAAATGTAAGTACTGCGAAGTTAAGTATTGCGACTTACAGTCTCTTACTTAGATAAAGACTTAAGAAAGTAGAATAAGTCGACATATAATCTATTTTTTGTATTGTTATATGTAAGAAATTAAGAACAAATATATTTTCTATCGATTGATATATTCAATGTTTTTTCTTTTTTTTTTTTAATGTCGATTGCGATATTAACTTGATAATCGTGATATATGTTTCGAAGTATTTTTTTTTCCTTTCTCTATTTAATATAAAGGATTAAGGTGATGAAATATATTCTTTTAAGGAATGCATAAGCTCTAAATCAGAAAAGAGAGTATACACTTTTGAGTATTTTTATTTTTTCTTATGGAAATTTATTTTTGTGCTATTTTTCTTTTTTTGATGCAAAACGGATACAAATTATTTATATATATTTTTTTTATTATGTATACATAAATCTATGTATATTTTTTATTTTATTCTTGCATATGTTTAAATTACTTTTACATATTATATTAATGTTTTAAAATGTTATTAAATTGTAAGAGATCCTTTATTTATCTGCTAAGAAAATTTGAATTTTAATATTTCTATATATCTTTGAAATTATATTATGTACAAATTAAATACAAATACTGTTATAATAAACATAAAGAAACTCTTCGTCAAATTCGTTAACACAAATAATAATTAATTTTAGTATGTCATTTATACAAAGAAAATACTTTTACTAAAGTATCTAAAAATTTGGTCAGATACAGATTTGAAAATAATATTGTTAAAATATTATTAATATTATTAAAATCATATTGTTGAGCCATTAAAATACTTATTTAACACATTCAAATTGATGCTAAGATATTATAAATTTTTACAATATTATTATTATGTTTAAACATTTTACATAATAATTTTGATGACTCAATAAAATTATTTTCAGATCTATATCTATTCAAATTTGTAAACACTTTAATAAAACTCCGTGTATTATAATCATTACAATAACTTGTTATTTCAATAACAATCTTCAATCTTCTACTAAGAATGTATGTTCAGTCTCAATTCTCAATCCGAGTTTAGAAAAAGTCGTTTCCGTAACATCAAAACCCATTAATTCCAATTTTCGTGATACAGCCATAATTCTTGCTGAAACGTATGTAGCACACAGTACGTATGCGTATCTACCATCACCGACGTCAGTATATTTCGCAAACATATCATGCTTTTCCGCTATTGAGCAAATATGATTCAAACTAGTATAGAAGGGCCGTATTAATAAATTAAGTAATATTTGTATTCTGATACTGATATTCTGTAAAATAAAAAACATAAATGAACTTTTCAACAATTATATAAATTACAAATAAGAAGTTATTCCGAGATAAACTATTAATATATAAAAATATTTAATGATGGTACACACACACACACACACACACACACACACACACACACACACACGCGCGCGCGCGCGCGCGCGCACGCGTTTGTAAGTCTTTTTTACATATATAATTTACTTTTAATTCTCGTTGTTGACTCATCAATTTTTCATATCTTGTTATAGCATTTAGTTGATTATTTTTTTGGATAGAATCAATTTCAAATAATGTTCTCACAGCTATTATCGTTTCGTTATTAAGATATGTAATCAAATGTTGAATATAATTTGGAACTACATTTGATTTGATTGTTATTTCCTGCAATTGTTCTTGTAGACTTTGTAGCTTATTTGAATCGACAAGCAAAACTACCATCTCCGGCATATTAAAAATATCCCAGTTTATTGATGCCTGTCCTTCCATATATGTTTTCCTATGTACAATTGTTGAACCATATGTGCACACAATAATGTCGACTTCTTGAAACTTCGAAGAAATTTTCGTGCAAAGCGAAGCTGTGTGTTGTATTTTCTTCAGATCATCATTATTAAAACTATTCTGCACAACTCCTTTCTGCAGACGTGACCAATATAAAAAACCCGTTGCAAAACATACTGCAAATGACGATGGACAGGGGAAAACCGTGTCAATTTTTAATTGAGTGGACAAATAAATTTCGAAAGATTTAAAACGTATTTTCTCCTTTTCGGCAATGCAAATAAGTAAATAAAAGAAAGCCACTAAAATTAGTCTCTGATCATTTGTGCAAGTAAAAGATGTGCAAGTAGTGATATATTGTGAAACTTGCTCATGCCATATTTCTCTCTTGCTTTTATTCGATACGCACTTCTTGTAAATACGTAGAAATTCTTTTAAAGGTTTGTCGAAATATAGATCTATTTGAGGGAACTTTATAACGATCCTGTTAACATCTGATACTTCGGTAAATGACATTCTTGTACGCAATTCTATACCAGCTGCCACACCGCTATAACCGTAAGGTAACATGTGTTCTCCAAATAAACTTATCTTGTTTGGTACGGATAATTTAAATTCTATCATTTTGCAAATAATAATTTTTAATATTTAAAATATTCCTATAGCAGCAGTAACAATAATCTGTCTCTCAAATTTATATAAATATATATTTTTATAAATTTATACAAATTTATTGGAGAGTCACAAAATTTCGACGTAATCAATATTTAATATTTAAGTATCCGTTTCCAATTGTCTTGATATTTGTAATTGCAACAAAAAGAATCACATTCTTTTTTTCATAACTTTTTGTCCTGCAATTCTGAATTAAATATTTGTAATTATTGCAATTTTATATCGGATTTATTGATGGTTTCAGTGATATTTAAGGATATTATTATATACTTTGATACACATAAAAATGATTTATTACTTTGGTACTTACTTGATAAGGTAAATGATAATAACGTAAAAGAAATTCTATTATAACTTAGAGAAGAGAGAAATTAAAGTAAGAGAGAAATTTAAGTATGTCTTATCGTGACATTAGACACTCGTCTATTACTTTCTGTAATATTCAAGCGATCAGATATTTCTCTAGAGGACAGTTAAAAGAGAAAAATAACAACATTTGATCCGTGCAATGTATATTTACCAATTTATTTATTCTTGATGTTCTTAAATTATCTGTATACATCGAGTAAATCAATAAAAATAGATACTACTTTAACATTTCTATTAAATCGATGTATAAATCGAACCAATATATAAGTGAATTTGTCGATCCTAAAGTAAATACTAAACTTCTAAATTTTTGTATAAAGAAGTCTTCGATAAAGACCTTTTAAATGAAGGGTTTCCGCCTTCAGCATAGAGATTAAATTATTTATTTTTAAACATATTATATTCGGAATCGTATCATAAAAAGTACAAGTTAATTCTTGCTTATAACATGTAATATATAATATGAAGTATTTCTTATTTTATTTGTTAGTATCAATTATATGAATTATATTATATCATCAATTAATTTCCGCATTTTCTACATTATCTACATTATCTACATTTGCAAATGATGCAACACGTCAGATAATTGCTTTTCGGGAATTATGCTTGTAAGTGTCACTCCGTTACAAGCTGTAATCGTTTTCTTGACATCGAAACTCTTTTCTTCCAGTTCTTTTATGAAGCTAGTAATGGTTTCTGGTGGACATAAATATATATTTATAGTTATACATGTAATATACATGTAATATAATAATAATATATAATAAATAAATAAATAAATATATATATATATAAAACATATATACAGGGTGAATCTTAATGGATATGCCAATCTTTTATCATGGGAAGAGTTACCGACTGTAATCTATTAGTATTTAGTATATTAGTGTGTATGTATAGGCAGAATTATGTCAAGAAGATTATTATTTAATATTATGTATTTGTGACAAAGAGAATGATGTCAAATAAACAATATTTTATATTAATACTAAAATTCTCTATTTTATATAATATTGTTATAAAATAAAATAATTTTCTATGAATAAGATGTAGAAATAAGATCACGTTGTTGAACAATACATCACGTAGATTAAAAGTCTACACTAAATAGTTTACTTTAAAAGATTATAAATGCAAAAAAGTGAACGATATTGTCTATAACAGAAAGTATCAGATCATTGGATTGGTAGAGTTGCTTTATCAAAAAAAGGACAAATCTTCTATTGTTCTGCTCGTTATCATGTAGATAAACAGGATAAGATAAGAGATAAAATATGCGTTATATATTTTTACTATTGACAGTAAATATTGATGTTTATCTGTTAGAATTTTCTTTATTGATTTTGAATTTTATATTGCCTGAATACGAAGCGTGTCGGTAAATGCGAAATATGTAATACGACGTTTGATAATGGCACTAATTGCAAATTGGAGAATAAAATAAAGTTGACAGTTTTAAGATGACGCTATGATGTAGTTTTGATAGCTTTCAAATTACAACATTTTCAATCACAGTAATTTAAATGGGTTTGAATTGAACTGAATATATGTTATATACGGGCTCGATTAAAAATAGATTATTATAGATTTATTGTAAGGTAATTTTATATTTATAATTATATTTTCGACATGTCTTTATGAAATATTAAGTATGTAACTTTTTGAATATAATTATAATTAATTTAATTATAAATTAATAAAATAGATCACATTATTAATCACTTTCGGAGCAATCAAAATCCATATAATCGAAAATGTTATTATATGTGTATGTCTTGGGAATATTTTTCTGCGATTAATATTTAAGAAATATTAATGGATATTCATTATTTTCAGCGAAACATTTTTCGTATGCTTTATATCCTATTGTTTATATGAGCTGTGTAAAAATTATTCAACATTAGTCGATAGCAAGCATATGCATCGCTTGTCGCGATACGCCAATCAGGATAATATCATCGATGCTTCTGATTGATTGTTGCGACAAACAATGTATGTTTGCGATCGACTTGCGATTAATGTAGAACAATCTTAACAAAGCGCATGTCGACACGATTATTCTGAATATTTTTACCATGCAAAAAGTAAAGATATACTTCGTTTCGGATTCTGACGTCACGCTTGATGGTATCTCGCTCTTCGATCAGGATTTAAATTCCAGAATTTATTTTGGTCCTTATGAGACTTTAAATTTATCGTAAAATTTTAATTATCCCAACATCCGTGCAACTCTATGCGAATATCTCGCTAAGAATATATATCGATCCGATACGTGAAGTAAGGAATTATATATATATATATATATATATATATATATATATAATTTATATAAACAATATTTGTTGTATTTGTGATATCTGTTTATATAAACAATTACAAATCTAATAAATATTATTTATGTATATGAACAAATTCAAGATAGAGATATGTGTATAAATTTTCTCTCCAATGCAGACGTATGAATGTAGATTTGCCATCTTTATCTTGCCCGAGACACACGATTCGGATGCTGTGAATGCACTATGATACGAGTCAAGATGCTAAAGCCGTGCCACGTTCATCTAGGTTCTCCCCTTCTTTTGCATTTTCCCTTTTTTCCCCCCTTATCTCCCAGTGCGCTTATTATTCCCGTTTCTTTCGCAGCGAAGACGAACGCGACATATTTGTCGGCGGATACAGCGAGTCTTCCATCGTTCTCCCTTTTCCTCTCACTCTCCCTTCCTTTTCAACATGCTATCCTCGGAGTGCACCCTCTTGCCATTCGCCGAAAGTGAGAACTTCGCCAGAAGGAAGTCAGTGTGGGTGAATTGTCCTCAGATTTTTTTTCTCTCCCTCCCTCCCTCCCTCCCTCCCTCCTCAATCATGCCGAGATACGTTTACGTATATTTCAACGTTAGTCACGCTTGTTGGAGCTTCCCTGGAGATTCCCTTCTTGGGGAATCTTTATGCTGAATGCGTGTCGCATTAAGTAGTCTATCTCCGTATTATACGTTCATGTTTACGTTATACGTTGTCTAAGCAATTCGCATAATTGTCGTTGATAATTATTTTCGATTTTTATTTCATTCAGTATGACAAAGCAAAACGCAATTAATGCGATGAGACGAAATTTATAAAGATTATTAATTAAATTATTATAGGTTTCTAAAAGAATGAATACATTGCTAATTTTATTTTTTTCTTGATTTATGCTTTTTATATCGCTCATCTGAACATCAATTTTGAATTTAATTTTTAAATAAATATTTTATATTTATTCGACTATGTTTTAAATTTGAACGTAAAATCGCAATACAAAAACTTTTTTTTACTAATGATATTCAAGAAATACACACACACACACACACACACACACACACACACACACACATTTGTACGTATTTATATGTAATTATAGATATATTAATTATATTATCTGTGCATCTCGCGTGAACATAATTAGTGAAAAAATTTTTCGTATTTTGATTTTAAATTTAAATGTAAATCATTTTAGTCACGAGACAAATCTGAATTTGCAGAATAACAACGTTTTATAGAAAAAAATTGCATTAATTCCATAAAAAATGTACTCTTTTTTAATTTATTATAATGCCAGTATAGTAGAATATTTATTATTATAAACATTGACAATTATATGTGCATTTTTATTAGTTGCATCAGTAAAATTGTAATACACATAAAAAGTTATAAATATTTTAAACATATATATAAAAATTTACCATGCATATAACAATGCTTACGCTTTAGTTAGTTAATTTTTTTGTTAGTAAAAAAACCGCTGCATTAATATTATAATTTTTACTATACACATAGTGAAGTGTAACAACTTGCGTAAAAACAACTAACACTCAGATTATAAATTTTTTCATTACCTCAATGGAATTTAATTGCATTAAATTATACATTGAAATACTCGAAAAATTACAATTTTTTATAACATATAAAACGTACGTAATATTTTTGAATAAAAATATCGTTATTTTTTTTATAATGTAGAGTATATATTTCAAGATAATAAAAACTTTGTTGTCTTTATTACAACATTTTCTTCGTATTTACTTTAATTTTATGATTTGATATTGGATTTCTTATTGTATTATTATTTTAAGAATTTCTGACATTTATATAAAAGTGAATGGACGTTCAGTTATAGATCTATAAATGTTCCATGAGACTGACAGTTCACATTCTTAATTAATTGACTTTAGAATATTTTTCTCACTGTGTCATAGAGTTATCTCTGCAGGCAAGTAATTTCATCTGATGTTATGCCATAAAGAGAGAAATTTAAATACCATTGGGCTTCTTTGGTTACACACGCGTCCAGTTACGTTTCGCAAAAAGAGGACGTAATGATGCGATGTCCTGAGGAGCGCGTTCAATGTTTAGCGGCGTAATTTTTACGGCGATTAAATTACAAACGGAGCGTGGAAAAAGGGCAACTTTCGAAACGGGAAAGCGGGTGGAAAGCGACTCGACGGTATCGGCGAGTAAGAGATGTCAATCGGGGGTGTCGTCATTCAAGAGTTCGTGTATCAAGCGCGGCCGGCCGGCCAGCGAAAGATGCTTTCCGGAAGTGTTTTCGTTAAAGTATGCGACACGGGGGAGGAAACCGCCACCGCTACTCGACCGCGAACGTTTCGGTCCCTTTTAACTCCCGACATCAAGGAAAAACAATCAAGGAATTTACAATCGTGAAAAGAGGCAAGTCTCGAGGAGAGAGAAAGTCGCGTGACCCAAAAACTTCGGGTAGCAACGGCGAAGAGAAAAGCGGAGTCGAACGTCACAGAGGGTGGTGTGGTATGGGACTCGCCCCCGAGGATAAGAAGGATCAACGTATACGAGAAACGAGATAGAAAATAGCTGAAACACTCTCTTCCTTACCTTGGTCCTTCGGAGAATTTAATCTTTTTACGTTCGTCGTGCGCGTTCAAACATTCGCGTACAGATCCGTCCGCGCGTTCGTTGGACAAGGCTGTAAATATCTTTCGTCGCGAAAAGAATTTTTGCAAAGATACGGAACTTTGCTATTATGCTTTGTCTTTCCCCGTTCCTTTTCGATTTTTGTAGTGCTTTTAATGCACATTAATGTTGCACGGACACGGCGCGCAGGGAATTTTTTATCGAAATTTATAGAGATGTTCTGGAAAAAAGTAACAGTTTCATAATGGCATGATAGAATTTACATAGTAATCTATGATTTAAATCATTTACATTGTCCCTTTAAATCTTAAATATACGAGTATAACACTCAGCATTTAAAATTTCATTCCTATAAATAATGTTTTACATTTTTTTTTGTATTTTAAATTTTTGTATGTTGTTTCAGATACAATTTGATTTATTTAATTTATTTGTGTAATTTAATTTATTTATATAAATTTTTTGTGTAATAAATTACTTCAATCAAATTCCATGTATAAATATAATACTTTTTTAGATGTGTAACAAATATATATCTATGAAAATATTATATATTTGATAAAAATTTTGTAATAACGAAATAAAATTATTGCAGTTTTTTTACATATTCCCAAGCGTTCACGGTTTGAAAAATGGATGATTTATAAGAGACCGTGCATACAATTGCTATGAGGGTTCTCCTGGTTTGTTCTAGTAGTACATCGCAACCTCGTTCTGTTCTCTCTTCATCCTTACCTTTTGCCTCTCACCGTATCTTACTTCCACTTCACACACTACAAACGCACTGTTTGTATCTCGTTATCTAGCTATTTGGTTATGATTTGATGGCGCCTTCCCAGAAGGTTGCAAATACTCAGGGATTGTTAGAGAGATTGTCAAAAGAGATTCTCAAGAGAGATTAAATGATTGCAGATAATAAGCAAGTGAAATTTATTAGTCTCATAAAGCCGTCTTTTTTTTTTGGCAATCTCTCGGCTTTATTTTAATTTCAATTTTCGAAACAATAAATAAAATTCTGTTTTCAGGTATTCTCGATATTGGATGTCGCGCCATAAAAATAATTTAAAGAATATCTATCATTAAGAGCCAAATAGCTATAATAAAAAATGAAAACGACAAAAAGATTCAAAAAAACAAAACGTATAAAAGAGATATCAAGTTGCATTTTAACGATATTTCGCGGATTTAGTTCTATAGTTTCTTCGTTACTTTTCTTGCACGCGAATAACAATCGAATTTAGCAATAGCGGGAGAGTGAAGCAATCAGATCGATGGTGTTCTCCATAATATTGTCTATACGCGATGGGCGAAAAGCGGATAAACACGCGACACATATCTCGGAAACGAACGTGCCAACAGTTTTAATCGTGTTCTTTTGTTTATCGTCAACTTTAGGATATGTGGGTCGGTGAAATGTGGGGTCGGAGAACAACCCGGGATACTCGTCACGGAGTGCTTTCGTCATGTCTGGCTCCTGAAGTTGTACGTCTGGCAGTCCCATGTATACGTGCCCCAGGTGGTTGTCTCAAATAACGGTACCTAAAGTAATTCGATATCGGGGATCCTGCGGGTATTTGAACACAGATTGTGTTACGTGTGCCCACGCGTTTTTAGATTATCCCGCGTATCCTCGCAAGTAACGAAGCTAATTCGCATTTTGCTCTTGATAAAATACCCAACGCGTATAGAAAGTCGAAGAATTTCCGAAACAAGAGCGAAGCGAGTTGATAATCTGCACGGTCCACTTAACGGGCACGACTTAAAATGGATTTACCTTATTCTTACGTCGAACCTCTTCGCTTACCTTCGCACGAACGGTTCAATATTAGGTCAATTCACCTTTCTGATTCTATCATATTTAAGTAAGAAATCTTGAATTAACGAGCTTTTAGAAGATGAGTTGTAGAAAAATTGGTGACGTTCGATCGATCTTGAAGCTGCTCTCCGTGTACTCGCACATCCGATTGAAATATATTCGCGTTCGACAATGTGAAAGGGCGAGACATCGCGAAACAGGCGATGAACGAAACAACAGTTGGAGAGAACGAGGGACGCCTTTGATTTTCTAATGGAATTTCAAAGCTCCTCCGTCGGGAATTTTCATTGATTCCCGTTGAACCGTTACCGGTTTCCCTGCGAGCGAAGGGATGGGTGTAAAGACGCCCTCCAAGGTAAAGGGGATGGCGGGGATGTAAGAGGAAATAGAGGTTCCGGCGCACACGATCGTTCGTCGTCGTCGCCATCGTCGTCGCCATCGTCGTCGTCGTAGTCGTCGTTGTCGTCCTCGTCGTTCGTCGTCGAGCGGAGAGCTTTGTAATTTTAATTATTTCATTAGTGGAAATCCTTCGAATATACAAAGAAAGGAGGGGACTGGAGGTGGAGTTTCTCGCAGGCGTTTCTCTCACGCCCAAAGGAATTCGTTTTCTGTGTCGTCGCTTCTATTTTTCTTCCGTTGTTCTTCTTTTCCTTCATTCCTCTCTTTCTCTCTCTCTCTCTCTCTCTCTCTCTCTCTCTTTTTCCCTCGGCATTCGTTTTCTTTCATCCTTCGGATTTGTCGACGTTCCCATGGCTTTACACCTCTATTCAATAGACAACGTCCGTATCTTTCTTTATCTATGATCAATTTTAGAATGTGTTGCGAACAACAAAGTTATTTTCTAAGAGAAAATTGACTCCACTGTTTGTAAACGACAACGTCACATGTTTACGTTCCGTCAATTAATTTACCAACGACATAGCCAACGACAGATTTTTTTTTTTTTTTTTGATAAATATATCGAGGTAAATTTCCTTTTTAATTATGGAGTGTCAATTTAATCCGTAAGTAAGCTTCAAATTAAAATTCTATTAAAGCAAAACCCATTTTAAATTAAAGATTACGGAACACATTCAAAATTCCTTATTTTTAATCAGTAATTGCTCGGAAACCGCCGGTATCTTAATATTCTCTTTTGGAGAAAAGGGTAGAAATTCTTCAGAGAGGAATTCTTCCTTATTAAGATTAAAAATAAATGAAATAAATATAAGAAATAAACAAAAGATAATAGCGAGTTACGTTGTGTATAACGCTTCGATACGCGTACGCGCACACACAGGTATATCGAATCGATCATCTCCGTAGAATCCACTTCGTCCTCGTGAATTTGCGCCGAGTGACGCGAGTCGCGATGACGGTTATCGTGGCGATGCGATCGCCGCAGATGCGCCGCTGTCGCGACATTAGCCCGTAATAAAGCATGACGCAGATAATCGAATACAGGACATGTGACAAGGGTCGAGCATCTCTCCCGGTGCGGGCGAGTGTGCGAGCGCCAGTGGTAATTTAGGTACCATTGCCTTGGTCAATAGCCAATTCCTATTTTGGCTCGTCTCCAAAGGAGCGAGGGAGGAGGGAGGGACAAGCAAACCACCGCTTCGCGCCCTTTTCACGAAAGGGCGAAAGGGTACAGTTACAGAGTCCGTCGAGATTCATCCGCTTACCGATCTTTCCGATTCTGATTTCCGTCCGTTGTCGGAAAACCACCCCCTCCCGTGTCTATCCACATTACGCTCTCGAGTATATTAATTTGTCGCGGATTTTTGTGAGATCTCCCCGAGAGTCTATCCACTCGGGATCTCTCGTTTTCTTCCTCCCTTCCTCGGTTATGCAGAGTGCTATCTGACTCGTTCATCCTTTCACGGATCTCCTTCGCGATAACGATTCTGGAACGTCCCGGGGAAATCGCGTTCGAGAGCTCTCTTAATCCGACCACGGGAGCAGCACGCCGCGGAGTGCACCGTAAAATTTGTAATCGGTGCGAGCATTGTCGTCTTAAGTACCGTTCGTAAGAAATGCCGCTTTTCCGTCTCTCCCCCTCCCCCTCGCCCCCTCTCTCCCTCGGTCTCATTCATTCCTTTTTCAAAGGGGGTCTCGCTCCCGGAGAGCTCCCATTCTCTCACTCTCGTCTTCTTCTCGAGGTCTTTCCGACCCGATGACGCAAACCCTTATCGACCCACTTTCAATCTTAGTTGAAAATATATTTGCGGGAACCCACGGTGTAGTGTACGGCGGCTATATTTTCCCCTTCTGTTTCCTCTCTCGAGCGATCCGGCCGAGGCGCGCCCGAGAGATGCGCGCCGTTGATTTAGCATCACAACGCAGCGGCGTGTCTCGCGGTGGCGTTGAAAAATGACCGAAGAAACGAGCGAAAGCGAAACGCGCGGGCACGTTACGCATCCATGTATCACAGGGCACGATGTACCCGGGGCCCTTATTGATATGCATATGTGTGAGAGGGATTTTCCGCCGTGGAATCGCGACCCGATGCGAGACGTACGGGAACACGAAATCGGCATTTATTACTCGGTCCGATCGCGCGCGCACATATCGATATTTGTGCCAAGTGACGTGTTATGTAAATACGTACGACGACTCGATAGTTTTTTAAATGCCCCCGGCATAAATCGCGTCGGTTATTACGTATCCGTGAAAGTGGATCTTCCTGAATTATTAAAAATACTGCGCATCGAGCAACGAATAATTGATGCGTGAATTTTGGAATGAAGCAATTAAATGATAGAGAGCACATATACAAGAGATAAAGAGAGGGCGCATACAAGAGAGGCGAATAAAAAATAAACGGAGTTAAAAATACATTGGTAATAAAATGTAATCCTCTACTTGTGTGTACCGCGATTTTATGCTACACTGCGATTATTCGATAAATCGATTATTATTAATTGCTCAATGATAAATCAATCAATTGATCAATTGAAAATAAAAATTCGATTTCGCGTTTTTAACACGCACACACATTCACTGCCTATGATTTATCAGCTAGGGCGACATATTCGCCCAGCGAGTATACTTTATTCTTTCACTCCGTAAAGCTGGAGAAAGCTGAGCACTTCGTTATTAATTCAGTCTTCTCTGCGGCAGTGAATGTGTTAACTCTTTTGTTCGACTGAAAAATGATATATGATATCAGCCGTCAGTAGCATGCGTTTACGCAATAAGACTACAGCCCGTTTTTATATTATATACCATCATTTTAGTTTATTAAAGGTGCTAACTGGTGTAACTTTTCGAGCATAAAGAACAAAAGGCAATTTATATAAAAAATTCATTTTTACAGATCATAATATTTAACAATATGTGCGCGTATAAAAAACAATTATAAACCTACATCGTTTCACAGAAGACAATTATAGTCAATAATAACGAAAGAGTTAATAATGGTTTGTCCGAGCTGTCGCGCTTTTTTTTTTTACAGTTTCGCCTCGGCGCGTACAATTTGTATATACAAATATCGCGTTGTGAAACGAATAATTCAAAGGGAAGTACAATTTGCATGGAGAACAGGAAAAGATTAGGCGCGAAGGTTTACTTCCGTATGGTTGACAAGCGTTCATTCGCATTTAATTACGTCTATGGATCTGTTTACGAATCTGATGGAGGGGGCAGCCGGGAGGGCCTTGTGGAAGGGGTGTATTCCCTGGAGGGCTCGTCGAGTCCCGCGCCATAATGCTCAATGTGGTATGCCAGTGAGTCAGCGACCGACTGTCTGTCCGTAGCTCATTAAGTCGTGCACACGCTATCATAAATACTATATATGTACGCACCACCTTCATACGGAAATAAAAACAGTCTGCTGGGGGTGATACATCGAAGTCAGGGTGAGACGCGCCCGTACGCGCGGGAACTTTGACTCATCGCGCTATACCCGAAAGTGCTCTATAAATATCGTTCGTTTGACGGTTAAATCGGAGTCACCAAACGGAATGTATATTTGCAGGATGTTCCGTGACGTTGCTGATAAGCTTTCCCTAATTCACCTCGCAATGCGATTTGACACACATGATTCGAAATCACGCTAAAGCAAAACCATTACGATAACGTCGAACTCCATTTCCTCTTTTTTTTTTTTTTTTTTGATGAGGGAGGAGAATAAAACCGTAGAGAGCAATTGGATTTTCTTCATGTGACGTATGATGATTTACTTTAACGGTATATACGGTATTTATCTTGCGCTATGGTCTGGAATTTAGCTTAACTCTAACGAGATTGCTCTCTGCGTGACGTATACATTGTCGTAGATTAATTTCAGGTGTCCCGGCCAATCTGTTCTAGTTGTAAGGCAGTTCTGAAAAATATATCCACCGTGGATGTGTTACGAGTATCCGTGGGATATTTTCATGGAAGCACTTAGCGGAGACGAGGTAACGTGTAAATTTTCGTAAATTAGTAATATCATGAGAGAATTATGATCCGCGCGCGTACGGAGACACCCGCATGAGATACATATTATCAATAAATATTCTCGTAATTCTACTGTATTCGGCGCGGACGATTGAAACGTTTATTTCAACGGCCGGCATTAATTCGAGTTACATCGACTTTACGTAACGGGCTCGGTCAGTGTAACCGGCGTAATGAACGAGTTTCTCGCGCGCACCATCCATTTCGCGATTGCTCGACTTAAGGCACAAAATGGCGAGGGGGGGGGGACAGGTATTTACATAATCGACCTTCCCGATTCAACCCACCGTTCAGCCTGATTATCTGGACTATGGAAACACAAAATGCAAGCCGCTCTTTGTACACTTCACGTGCAACGGCAACGATGCCGGTGCGTGTCCGCGAGCCGAAAGGCTACGCTATTTAGCGCACGCAACTCGAAAGCAAATTGCTTGGCCGTGAACCGGCGCATTATTCCGCACTTCAATGATCCGCATCAAATTTTCTATGATCACGTAGCCGCGCGATACCCTCTATTATAAGATCCTCTTTTTTTTTTTTCCGGCGTTCGTAAAAACTAGTCTACTTGTTATAACTAGAACGTAACTGCGCGCGCGAATGTATCGCGCTCTTTTTTTTTTTTTGTTTTTTTTCCTTTTTTAATCTCGCAGTCCCTGTTATCTCGTGTAATTGATTCTATCGATCAGCTGTCGATAGAGTCGCTGAAAATAGAGAATTCATGGCCTTATTTGAATCCTATTCCCCCGCGTTGGAAAAATAATGTTGACTATCACGCACTGTTGACACAATGCGTTTGCAGACATACAAATATCAATCACGTATCGTAACCATAGCGACTCTTTCTTTCTCTAAACGAGGATTCACTCTTAGCCCTTCGAGAAGTAATTTATTTACGGGTCAAGCACGGGATATACATATTTTAATTACGCCATTCTGCTGCATTTAGAGGATAAACTCGGGCGCGATGGCGTCTCGTACTTTAAAGAATTCTTTTAATGCGCACACTGACGTGGAAACTGGGTTCGATAGCTTAATCAACCGATTTCCCTCAGGGAGTTTTTTCCTCGCTCATTTCGTCGCTGATATAAAAATCAAGGGAAATACTTTCCTCGTCGTTGCCGATCGGAATTTGTCGGAAAAAAATTTTGGCAAATACTGCTCTTGAAATAATTACTCCCTTTAAATTATGAGTTAAACGTTCTTGACTGATTGTATATGTAATAAATATAAAAAAAATATATATCGAAATATTAAAGCTGACGGATTGTTATTTGTAAGCTTGGAAAAACGTGAAAAAAAGAGGAAGCTTTGAAAACGACGATGCTGAGGAAAATACAGAAGAGATTTTCTCCGATGCGGTATATAAACAACATTTCATTTGCGTCCCGTATTATTTTATGATACAGCCACTACGCGATGTTATCTCGCGTTAACACGTATAAATTTTACACACACACACACACACACACACACACACACACACACACACACACACACACACACACACACACACACATATACATAGTTTATTAAAGAATAGCTAATTAGACCGACGCCGCCAAGTATAAATTCATTATGAGATCACCTTGAGATTAGATCGAATTTCTTGACGTTGATTAAATTTCGCGAAGGGATGTTAGAGCTCTATAGGAATCTTGCATCGCCGTCACACCGCGCGTGCTGTACACCGGATATTAAAGGTCAGCGTACATTGCTACAATGACCTTTTACGTGCGCGCATCTGTCTGCCCGCTGGCGGCCATTTGTGGACGTTGGTAACCATTAATGGGATGAAAGCTTACCTGTGCTTAGCTTAGTTGGACAGGATGAAAGTTCCTGTTTGATCAGTAACAACCAACCGGCTGTTTAACATAAAGGCCGTATATAAGACACTGACAGTTTGAAATGCACAAGGAAATTGTATCAACAATTTTATAATCCTCTAGTCTGTATTACTGGTCTCTTTTCCTTTTCATTCTCTAGTTAGAAACTTATTCGTATAATAATTTCGAATTGACATTTTCTTCTAATTGCTCTCTTAATATTAATCGTAACTCTGCTTTAACTTTTAACGCTGCGTTTGTATTCGTACCTCCTCCCTTAAAATTATATTTTTATTTAAAAAATTACTTTATTATGTACAACTTTGTTTTTATTTGAATCATATAAATCGTAAAATTTAACACGTACATTATCAATTTGGAACACTGATTCTAATTCGATGTGTTACAGATATTTCTTATTATGTTTGAATTTATGTTTATTCTCGATAAGTTATTAAATATAAAATATTACCAATAATTTTTACATCCAAAGTGAAAAAATAATAATGCAAATGTGAAAATAAGAATGATCGATAATATGAATATAATTTTTTAATTTATTGTATACTCTTTATATCATAGAGAATGTGATGCTGGAACGTCTATATTTTTTAACAGTTTATTTATTTATTGATGTTCTAATTTTATTTAAAATAAATGTTCTCTTCTTATTTTCTGTTTTTATTATCTAACTAAATTTCCATGCGCGATCTCGAGCTGTCTCTGATATACAAGACCTGAATTAGACAGTATGTTATTTAGATTAATAGTAAAATAATTTATATATGCATATATCTATACCTAACATTACTATCGTAAAATACATAGATAATATTTCTACCATTGTAAATTTTAAAATTTAGAACTTGTAAATTATTATGAGATTTGCATATCACATAGCCATGATAAATGGATACAAGTAATATATATTATTCGTTAATTTTGTAAACATAAACCGCTATTATTAATACACAATTATCGACAAACTCGTTCCCATTTACATGCAAAATCTTTAATTTTATAAAGTATTGGGGATAGTTATTTTCGTGTGAGAGTATCAAATGTTGAATTTTGTCATTTATTATATACGTAGATTTCTCGCTCCCTTTTATTGTACTCCTCAAAATTACTCATGCAGCCGCTTTGACCTCATGAATATCGAGACTGACTTCGTATATACGAGCTTTCCCATTGAGTCATGTGAACATACATACATGTTAAGTCGTATCCGCATACTATACACATGTACCAATGATTGTCTCCCCTCGCCGTCGTCGACTCATTATCTTCGTCGAATCGAGATAGGATGCGATGCGTCATACGTTGAATTTCCATGTAACACTTTCACATATTAGAGACAATTAATTGAGTTTATGTCGGCATATTAGCCAGAGTCGTCAGACGAAATAACAGCGTATCTATAAATAGAAGCGGATTCTCTCGAACGCATATTTGTGAAAAGAGAAAATTATTAATTTTTCAATGGTTACATTTTACACAAAAAATGTTGAATCGATTTTAATGTAAATATGTATAATAAAAATGATTAATTTTATATGAACATCTCAAATATTTAATTATAAAAAGTGTTTGATAAAAATGAGAATAGATCTATGAATTTGAAATAAATTTGAAATTTAAACAAAGATGAAAATTTCTTTGAGATTACCTTGCCAAAAATTATACTCTCTAATCAAGTGAATATAAATAGCTGCTATAATATTCATATTATTCTGAACGTACGTCTATGTTTTGAAAATAAATTTTGTTATCGTAATGTATATTTCGACTTTTGAGGATTTTACTCTCTGATCCTTAAGTAGTATATATATATATATATATATATATATGAATTTGCATTTGTAATTATATTGCTAAATCTGCCAGCAGATTTTCTGAACTTTTTGCACAAAAATCCGAGCATACTTTTGAAACCAGCGGAGCTCAATAATTATGCAGTATTTATACCGAGTCTTTTGCACTCGTTAAGCCCGCTACATTTTTTTCCATCCTTTCAGAGATGCGAGATAAAAATATCGCTTTGAATGAATCACGAGGCATTAGTCGCATCGTATGGTACCAGAAAATTTCTGCGAGACTTGCATTTCCTAGTCTAATGGCAGGTTGAGTTGGGACTTACGCAAACAACGAGATCGACGTCGCTCAGAACGTGACATGAGACGTCGCAATTTCTATGTAAGCCTCATGTTTACGTCTGATGTTTTATTTATTCTTTCTTTGGCCGAACTTCGTTATATATATCACTAACTGGGGATGTAATACGAGTTTGCGCATTTCGTGAGAAGATTTCGATATTTTCGAGACTACCAATTACATTCGTGCAAGCTGACAACAATCTGTCTGCAAACAATCAAAATTGCACTCTTTTACCACCAGCATGGGAAAGAATGTGTAATAATACGTAATAATAAAAAGGTAGACAATTTATGCGATCTGTGAGTGAATTTTCTCTTCCCAAAGTGTTTCTTCGCGAGAGCGTCGACCTCGTCTCATTCGTTGTCGATGTACGTACGCAGGAGGAACGTATGCAGTTCGACTGGCATCGAGTTACGAGACAGACAATATATATTCCTGTTCAACCTTTTTGCTCTTGAATAAAGAAGGCAAATGCCTCCGGAATAAAAAAGAAAAGTTCGAGAACGAGGGAGAAATGAGGAGGAAGGAAGAAAAATAAAGAGAAATTTTCTCGTTCTGCCTGAAACCAATTCATCGAGATAACTAATAAAAATATCGTATGTAAATAAAATAAGAATATATCAACCGAATAGAGATCGACGGTAGGCGGATCCACTTAATTATCTAACACAAGGATAATAAGCAAGGGACAGAATGTACCTGAGAGAGAAAGAGTGAAAGTGGAATCTGCCTCAGGTGAAACAGGCGTGAACTGGCAGAGAGGAAGATGCTTCACGATGCGACTAAACGACCATAACTCGGCGTTTCTCTTGCGATATCTTTTTATTTTTATCGTTCTCTTTCAACAGCGCACTCCATAATATCTCCCTCCTTATCGTACCTTAATTTCTTTCTCGTTTTCGGAGTCGTTCGCGATTGTTTCGATCCACTCCGAAAAACCTTTTAGCCCAAAATGTTAAAATATTCTTATAAATGAGGAATAATTTAGTTCCCTCGCAGTTTGTTAATCAGTATACGACTTCGTTAATGCTCGTTCTCCATCCCTCAAAGTTCAGGCTTCATCCATGATTATGTCAGATACGCGGGAGTAATGCGCTTAAGCGTAAACGACTGCTCGCAATTTTACTAATTCATACATCAGCATTTCTGGTTAATGCAATTTCCTCGGGCGGTAATATTACGAATTGTTTTCGCGGAAACTTTCTCTTTGTGCAATCTTCTTCCGGCGCACCTCGAGTCCTTCCTGCCGCCGCCACCGCCGGAGTGCTAAATTCCATTACCTCTTAAATGCTCGTACGCGGATCTGTAAATAGTAACACAGCAGGAAACAACGAGTTTTTGAATTATTTTACTGAATTGCGGGTATTCGTCGCGGATATTAATGCGCAATTAATCTCACGCCGGCGAATATACGCAGGATTATATCATCACAGGACGATCGGTCTCGATCAAGACCCTCGGCCTTATCAATCCTGGAAATCTTGGAGCAGCAAAGGGAAGTCGTTCCGAAGAGTCATCCTATACCGAGAATCACACATCGGGTCCCTTCTGAACGTCCTTAGAGTACGATTACGTATGAGTCATTCGCATGTAATTGAACAAGGAGAGTAGATATCACAGAATTCTTCGAAGCCTAAGGGATCCGGGTATACCCATTTCCTCTGAGAGTCATTAGAGGATACGACAACGAAGACAAATTCGTATAAAGGTCAGATATGCCGCCGTCACGAAGATGAATTCGTGCAACGTTCGGTCGGGGATATGTCCTTAAGAGTCTTCGCCCGCGGAAAAAATCGATCGTAAGAGCCGAGGGGTACCAGGCGATGAATGACAGTATCGCCCTGGCGATGACGGGTCCCTCACGACACCGGCGAGGAGGTCGGAGGGTTCGATAACTGGAAGTCGGCACGCAATGCTCGTTCTCGCGTTCGTCGCGGGCGAGGCGGTTGGCGTCGCCCTGGGATCCTTCGTCGTGGAACTACGCCAAGAGCTTCGCCGTGGAGTCTTTGCGGCCGCGGCGTGCTCCAGAAAACAGCGGACGTCGAAGTACGTAAGATGGAACGGCGTATTTATTTATAGGACCGTCGAGAGAGAGAGCGTAAGAAGACGCTCGCGCCACCATCGTAACTCGGCCATACGACCACACGGTAATGGCGATTTTATGTTGCGCCGAGATGCCTTCTTGCGTTCTGTGTGTCTCTCGATGGTAACCCCCTTTTTTCAGCTCCCCCTTATTCCCTCTCGTGCCGCTCTTGGCTGTCGTCATCGTGTTCCCCCTTTTCCCTCCTCCCTATCTATCTCCGTGGCCGTTGTCACTTTTCGTATACGGTGTATTATGGGTGGAGAAGGGAAAACTTCGAGAAACGGGGAGAAGGACCGGAGTCTTGGCGTCTCTCTTCCGGTCGTTTCGCGCGTATATCTCGCGGGAAGAGGCGCGTCGTTCATCATGGCCTCCTCGATTATCCCACGGGAGACATGCGCGCGCGCGCGCGCGCCACTTTGATTTCCGGTCGACGCGATTCTTCTCCGAGAAGGCTCGCGTACTTTCCACTCTCCTTTCATCCGGTTACCATGCGTGGAAATTAAGTAAAACAGTCCAAGAAGTCATGCGCGTCATTAATTAATGGCTGATTAAATTGGAATAGTTTCCGATCGATACGATGAGCGAAATCTTAGCTGAGAGTGAAAATTTCGACGACCTTTCCCTTTCCTCCTCTCTTTAGATTCCTTTTCACCTCCCACTGGAATGTTCGATCTGCAAAATCACAAACTACATTTTAGCTTCTTCAAGAGAACTAATAATACTATAAAATTTTAGAAATTAACTAGTTGTTTAATCTTCTTATTTCTTTTTTAACTCGTAATTATGTTGTCATTTATGTCGTTACGAAAAGAATAGGTTTGCTGAAGCATATAAAATTTTTATCAGCTACAAATCTGAGAATAATTTACACCATCAAAATAGCTAAAATTGGTTAATAGAATATCGAAAATTTTCATATTTAAAAGTGTCCTATATAATTATTTCGATCTGCTCATATTTTTTTTATATACATGGACAAAACTGTTCTTTCTATGTAAAAAAATAGACTCTCCTTCATTTAATTTGAAAAGGTGATATAATAATAAAATAATATAAATTATATTCAACGATGAGAGAGATACGAGCTGCGTCATGGATCGATATAATTAATTGCGGGCTAAGGATACGTAAAGTAGATTAACGTTCGTGTTGCGTGCTTTCAACACGGGACGTATATAATATATTATTTACTTAGTAAAATCAACATCTCGGAAGAATGTTCAGAAATGTTAATAAAGAGATAAGTTTTAATGGTTATTAAAATGGTTATATTAATATGGTCGCTCATCTTTTGATGTTTTAAATAATTCAATAAGCACGAGCATATCTTTAATAATTATAGGAACTATTGTGATATCATAATTGATGGATATCTATATTGAGAGTATGCTCATGATTGAGATTAAGCCATGTGGTGATATTCCCATGAGAGAGAGAGAGTTTCAATCTAACTCATGCTACGTATTATCTTGGGTGCTCAAAATTGAATTAAGTTTTAGAGTAGACCATGTCTTTCGTACGTCACTTTCGTTCTATCCTAATTTATATATTCATGCATATTCATCAAAATTTGTTCCTTGCGTGCTTTTTTTCCTCTTTTTTTAAAGAGGATTACGAACAAAAAGAAGAGTAATATATATATATATATATACGTAACGTATTACATGCGTATATTCTCGTTTCGTTTCGGGATTTCGTGGTCCGACGAATTGTCAAGGAGGCTCGACGAGTAGACTGATAGCCTCCCTTCCTTTCCACCCCGCCATATTGTATTGTACGTATACATGGGAATTACTCGCCGCGTATAAAAGCCGTATTCCCATCCGGGGCGCAGAAAATATTTCGAAGTCTCGTCGGGATGAAGGAAAGGGGATAACGTTGGTTTTGTCCGTAATGGCCGTGGACGGAGTGATTTATGCAGCGCGGCTCGGCCGGAGATTCGCTCAGCACGGGGGCGGAAGGTCGACGGAGGGTCGGCGGAGGGTGGCTCGATGGCGCGGCGAAAAACGGGGAAGGGAAAACGGGGAACGGTCGGGCAGGATGCCGGAGAGAAGAATATTCATGCCCGGGGTGATGCGGAATTCAGTTTCAGTCATGGTAATTAGAATATCGTAGAGTTGGCGAGAAGTGATATGAATAGTTGAGTATTATTTGTTTGCCTTTCCGAGCGCGCTTTAAGTAACGATTCCGTTGTGAAACGTTCTTCTTTCCTTTTGGCCGGCGCACCTTTTGAATATTTGAAAGAGCCGGTTCTGAAGTACTCGTAACCGAAACGTGGGGGGGGGGGGGGAAGAAAAAGACGACGGGAAATAAATAAATAAACGACAGTAACCATTTTCCGTATCCTCTCGGGTTCTTATATATTTTTTATGTTTAATTACCGGTGCGCTTTTAGAAATGTATCAATAATTGGGATTCTATGATGGGAGGGAGCCCAAACTCTATCAATTATATCGAAAGTCCGGGAGCAAGTTCGCAGAGGTGCCGAGGATCGACTTGAGTTAGTATTAATAACTAGCTACCATCCGCCGGCTTATAATCGCTAATCTCTATGACCCTGTATAAGTATCCCTTTAAGCCCTTGACGACGTCGGGCATTTAACTTTCGCGGAAGTAGCCGAATTAGCATATTAATCGACTTCGGAAACATTCGCGCATGCTCGCGCGCGTGGTTGAGATAAAATTGAGACGCTGCGTCTTTCATCAAATTCTTGCATCTTGATCGGTTTATATAACTCGAATAAAATGCTGCGAAAATGATGGCAGAATTTAATAATTAGTGCAATCTGACTTTTCCAGTGAATCCTTCGTGAACTTCGCGACACGACTGCGGGATAAAAATTATGCAATAACAGAGATATAGGATACCGTTCTTTTGATTAATAATTGAATTGAGGACTTCCATTGTCATTGGAAGAAAATGAATAAATGTTTCAGTTTTAATTTTCAATATTTTTACATCTCCTTCATTTCTCGTTCAATTCAAATATATGCATATAATAGAATGAAATTCTCGAAAATGATAAGTAATGAAGTTAACGCTTTCTATACCTATTCTAACTCGCTTAAATTATTTTCTGCCGTTACTTTCCGTCCTTTTTGCGTTTTATTATATATTTCTATCAAGTTTATAAATAAATAGATTTTACCAAGGGCTGAATGAACCAGGGGCATTTTTCTTCAAACAATGATGCGTATAGCTGGGAAAAATACACTGTCTCGCCATGCTCATTATTTGGTTCTATTCTATTTGCCACTGTAATAGATAAGCTGTAATGATGACAAACGACGTATTTCTTATTTACACGAAGGGAGCGTGCAGTGCACGAGAAGGTGCGGGTATAGCTATAATTTCTGCTCGATCGGGACACCCTGTTTAATGCCGCGAGAGCGGGTGGCAGATTATTATTATGGGCACCTCTCTGCTTTTATTTAGTCAGACTAGGGAGAGAACGAAACATTAACTGACGCGCAAACGAAGAGAGCCCGTGTTTAGAATTATCTCTACCCTGGCTTATTATTATTCCTTTGAAACATACTCTTTGCGTCCTGTATGCAAGTAGCTATGTGTGCAATTCACGCAGTTCTGCGTTTGCGTTTTGTTACGAATATTAACTCAATTTCATATTTTTTCCACAAATTCTTTTTTTACGCAACATTAAAACTTTTAACTTTCCATATACGTTCTTTCCTAATTTTTCCTAATTTAAACATTTGATAATTGAAACATTTGATAATTGAAAACATTTGATATATCAATAATAAGATTAATGAGAATCAGCACTGTAAACAATGCGCAAACATAAGTTTAGTTTCAATTACGTTTATTAATAAAAAGACGTATCATTCATTTGTAAAAAATTGCAAGAAGCAGCATTGCCATTCGTAATGTACAAAAAATGCAGCCTCGCCCGACGGAACGTTTTGATCGAGTAATGTCGATCGGAGATAGCAGGTCTGTAACAAGTTACAGGGCACAGGTCCTCGTAGCAGCCGGCCGGCTCGTTATAGGAGCGATTTAACCCCCGTTGACCCTCGTGGCTTGGCCCCGCCTGCCACCGGCGTGATATTACGCGCGTCGCTCTCTTTTCTTGTTCATTAAAATATGCTTGTCTGCACGCATCACGTGTGAGCTAAAGCCGAATTATACGACTCTTGATGATTCCGGGTGATTCATTCACAACCGATGCGCCGGAACTGTTTGTTTCATAGAAAATGAATTGCATGACGCAACCAAAAGTTTTCGGATGACGTAGTTAGCATTTAAAAATAATTTTGGAAATGTTCGAGAAAAACACGATTATCTCTATTGTTTGTTGAATTAATAATGTTATATAAAATTTTTATGTGTATGTGCTGATACAACAAAAACAATATTTATTAATTTTTCGTTGTCGTTTTTTGATAAATATTAATTTTTAATTTAAAATCTGCTTTTATTCTATTATGCTATTATTCTTTTGTATTTTTCGCATGTGAGACAACATATAAATAATGGAAATGTGAAGACAATTGTAATATCATCAGATTAGAAAAATAACATTTTAACTCGAAACTAAGTAATTACTCATGAATAACACCTAAGAATATTAAAAATGGAAGAAAAAAAAAACAGTTAAATAGTTTCACACAAACTGATATTGCAAATTATCATTTTGAGTCAAACGTATAATCCTTTTAAAAATATCATCGCATTGTGATTTCCTTATCGTTCTACTTTTCCAGGTTTCGTTTATCGAATTCTTTAATATTTTCTCGATCCATCCGACGGCATTATTTATGCTACTCTACTTTACATCACTTTGTTTCATATTCGTTTCAGACTAAAATTGCCAAAAGCGAAGCGTGTGAATTCGCCTTAAGCTACGCACTCCGCTCGCGCCCACGCACAAACGCAGGGACTGCGATGTCCGTCATTAATACGTGCTTCGGTCAAATGATAATTAGATGGCCGTTACCCTTACGAGAATTGGAGTAATTAGATTTAATTGGTGCGAAGGGGCAGCGGCCCTCCCCCCCCGTCTCTCTCTCTCTCTCTCTCTTCCTCGCCGACCGGAGCTCGCGGTCGGTGCCCCGCTATTATCTCGCCGCGGTACTGTTCTCTTCCAGTGCTCTATCGCGATGTTCCGCAGCTAAATGGAAAATAAAGTCGGCCGCAAGAACACGTTCGCATCCTTTTTTTATTTTTTTTACTGGTACTGACACTGGTAGTAACGAGAGAGAAATGAATTTAACCATTTAAGCGGCCATTTCTTATCAAGAATATCATCTTCGACATTAATTTTTTGCATGTGTCAAAAAATTTAGTAAAATTATTAATTTATTAGAATTGCCTACTGCTTTCAATTATATTTATTGAAACAAATTATATATCAATTTGATTGAATGATTGAATATATTTCGTTATCGATATTTTTTTATGGGCACGAGATTAAAGGTTTGCTGGCATTTCGATTGAAATTAAAATTAATTTTTAGTCGTAAATAATAAAACACCTAGAATCGTTTAATTTTCAAATAAATTTATATGTATTTTGTACAATGAATTATCATCATGGTTTCGCGCTTGAAGATCTTCTATGCGAAACAGCTGTCAGAGAGCGAGCACGTGTCGTGAAGCGAGATCAGATATGTGTCACGATCTTTTTCTCTTTAAGCCTTTCGTAAGGGGGAAGCATATCGCAAGCGGTTGTAACGATCCTCACGACGACATCTGAAACTAACGCGATCTGATTTATCGCCCCTACCGAGCTACCTTATTACATTTGTATCGAGGAGCGAGATGGTGGAGGACGGTGGGGGCGTAACGTGAGATAAATTGCAGCGCGATATAAATTTCTAAGAACTAAGTGGCGGAGAGACGGAACTCATCCCGAGATTCTTCCTCGCTGTCCGAATATTGGATTTCAGCGGAGGCAAGAAAGTGGTACCGAAACTCCCACCGCTCTCCTTCCTCTCGAAACCCTTTTCTCAACTTCTCGTCCCTGCTTCCTTTTCCATCTCTCCAACCTTCTCGCCCTCCCCCTCCCCCGTCCTCCTCTTTATCACGCAGTTCTCAGCCAACAGCCCTCTATCCGCTGTCTCATCTCTCCTTATCTAACCGGAGATTGATCCTTTACCATGATCCTTTTTGTCGATACATACCAGCTGAACGCTAGTAGATGCGTATTCGCGCGCCTTCCAAAGAGTGAACGCATTAACCGAAACGAAAGACTGCTGACCGTGGGTAAGAACTGTTTAAATTGAAATTGAAGCTTCCATCGGCGGCCGTCTTGGCGGTTACTCCACGCTGCTTCCTCTTATCCTCCGTCATGCCGTTCGATCCCCTCTAAAAGCGAGTAACGTCTAAGTAGGAGCAACGCCTCGCACTTTGGAAATTGGCTCCTAAATCGCGGAGAGGGTGATCCTGATCACGCTAGTTCGTAAATTATCAGCCTCCGAGAATCGAGGCGGCTTCTCCTTTCCACCCCCTCCTCTATTCCCCTTACCTCTTTTCGATCTTTACGATCCTTTTTTTTCCCCCCTGCCGTTTTACAGCACGACGGTCTACATGGCACTCTTCGTGTCCTCTTTTTTTTTTTAAAAGTAATTTTTATCGATTGGATTGAACAATTTCTTACTTTTCTGTCAATAATAAAGTGGATTATTTCATTTTTATCACTTACTATATCATATAAATAGCAGTTTAGTAGTCAGTGGCTTATTAACATTTTAATATCGTTAGATATCGTTAGATCTCTGAAACGAAATCTCGCGTTAAAATTTAATTAATTTTACTGGGGTGACAAGCCCCAAGCAATTTTAATAGTTGACAGGTTTAGTTTCTGTTATACACTTTTGTATTGACACTTTGAAATCAGAACAATCGATAATTTGCAAACTCGAGTAGAAAAAGATGTTTAAGAATAAAATCCCTTAGTCCACTGTCGAAGGAAGTAACATTACAATTGATTGATACAATTTTACAGAGGTCGTGCACTTAATTATCTGCTTCTAAGAATGTGAGCGCCGGCGATGACACGTCAAAGCTGCATTATTTAGTCCGGTATTCCTCTCACGTGTCTCCTCTGTGGGCGCGGCGAGCTCGGGTAGTTTCTTATGAAGTCCACACAACGAGCCAGTTGCTCGACCGACAGCCTGTATATTAAATTTTTCCGCACCCGCCCATAAATACGCACTCGCTTAGGGCTGCCGTAACCTTAATCCAACACTGGTTCCCCTCTCTGAATCATCTTCTTCGTCTCGCGTGGGCTTCGCCTTCGCCCTCGTCCTGTTTCTTCGCTCCTCTCCGGCGCGATAAACAGGAGTCCCGCATGACTGCAGCCTTCGAGCAACCAGCATGAGTCCAGATTGTACGTCTTGAGAGAGGGTAGACCGAAAACAACGCCTTATTAATAAACACGTTGAAGCCTGACTGTCGGCTGCCGGCACGAGCTATGTATAACTGATTGCTCGCGTAAGGATAACGTTCAATGGATTTATCGATTTCCCCTGGAGCTACATCGTGACGTTAATCTTTTAAAGACGCGACGACAAGCGTTGGACGAACAACGGTTGTAAAAAAAAGAGACGGAGCTGATAGAGCTTTCCGTTGATATTTTCAAAAACGGGCGGTGGAAAATAATAACAAAAGCTGAATAAGTAATGTAAAAAAAAAAATGTGATCTTTGGTACATTCACGTTTTGTCTTACATTCAAAGATCTCCATTCGTACGGAGAAACGGATTACTAAAATCTTGCGGAGAATACTGGATTAGCTTTCCATATTTGATCATCCTATTTCGTGCCCCAATTAGTCAGAGCAGTAATTTACAGCTGGCAGCGCGGTTATACATCTACATACCGGAGGTCGAGACAACGCACACTGTGCGAACTGCTGAAGACTAGCTCCTTGGATTCACTACTGCTCTGTAATCTGACGTAAATTCCTTAACTATTCCTGTCAACATTCTCGCTCCATATTCCGCTCATATTTTTTTTACGGTCGCCAATTTAATTTATGTAACGAAAATTGCATTATGATATATTATTGTTATAAAAAGCAATCATTTCTCGACTGTTTATTTCGGTGTTATTTTGCGATGAATTTATTTCTGGGCTTTTTTTAGTTTTACACTACAAAAAAACAAGAAACTAAGTAATTAATTAATTAAAAGATACACTGTTTCTCGAGAAATGTTTAAGATATTTAATATATTTGAGATACTTTAAATTTAATTTTGTTATGTTTATCAAGACTTGCGCGTTCTGACGATACGAAAAGTTGCGCGAATCTATAATTTTCATAAAGGTCAAGTCAATGTTCGCATATAGCAACGTATTATCGTTGTACCCTTGAGAGCGGTCTGCATGGCGGTAAGTGAAATCTTGACCACTTTTCGAGGGTAAGAGCGCTCCAATAAGCCAAGGCTCGACCATGTATGTGTGTGCTGGGCACGGTCTATTTAGTTTATCGTGACGGGCAGCACCTACATTTACGCGCCCCATTCGACCTTTTCGTGCAGGGATGGACCGTGACCTGTCATATATAATTTTCAGATATTTTAACGATTTTCAGATATCTCCTTAATAATTCAAATATTATGTTACAAGAAAATATGCTTTAATGCGATTTACGCACTATACATTTTTAAAAAGTTAACATCTTTAAATAGACTTGCCTTTTGCCTTTTAAAACGCTGAAGTATTGACATTTTGTATAATGAATAGTAAAAAAATCAAATTTAACGGTCATTTAGTTGAAATTTGATTGTTTAATAATTGACTTCATCTATCATCAACAACAAAAATCTAAATTACCTTTTTTATAAATTTATAACTTTATAAATTACTTTTTTATTATTTTTACTAATAATTAATACTAATTTGTTTAAGAAATTCTCATTATAATTATCAAAAGAAACATATTAATTTTCAGATATATATATATATATAAATATTTAAATTAAAGTTTTATGTGTTGAGCAAATTGTTAAATATTTAAATATGTATTATAAGTATTTTATAATATTTATAAATAGAACTTAAATTAAAAAATCTATTAAAAGTAAAACGTAATCAAATAAAGTATGTTATTAACTTTAAACCTAAATTTAAAAGAAGGCATCTTTTATTTATGATTTATAATTCAAAAATTGATAGAATGAATTCTCATAACTCTTCTAAGAAACATTTTCATTTCTTAATAAATCTATATCTGTATGAAATCTATATGAATTATAATAAGAAATAAATCCGTTAAATTTAATCTATATTTAATAAATTTAATCTATAACTAAAAGCCAAAGTCTGGATTTTATTTATTTTTATTTATTTTTTAAATTTGAATTAAACATCATTTGATTTAAATATTTTTTTATATTTTTATAATTTCTAACTTCTTAATTCTTTGTAAATACATATTTCAATATTAAATTTTTAATGTAAACATTTTATATTAATATTTTCAGAATAAAACTAGGTTTTAAATTACAAGATTTTATTTTAAAGTTGATGTGATTATTTAATAAATAAATTAATTATTTCTGTAGCTGTACTATTAAATAATCGCATTAACTTTAAAATAAAATTTTTTAATTTAAAACTTTTTTTTATTAATATATATATTTTATTAATATATATAGTTTTATTAATATATATATTTATAAATATAAAGAAAATAATTAAATTAGATAATAATAATAAATAAAATAATAAATAAATAGATAATAATAATAAAATTAGAAAATAATTAAATAGTGATTATTTAATGATTATTTTAATTTATTGATCATTATTAAAATTTAGTGACATCTCAATATTTTTTGTTCATTTATAAAGGAATATATATATATATATATATATATATATATATATATATATATAAAAAACATTTGTATAGAATTTAATGCCTTGATCTAGAAACATTCTGCAAAATCCGTCCCTGTTCTCGTTTCTCTCTTCGCGAGAAAACCCAATGGAAACTCTTGTGTGATAGCGCGTACAGAACGGCTAGACGTATCCGAGATCGAATTATCCTGATTCTATTTAATTTAGACAGAACCGTATAAAATACAAGAGGGCTCTGGAGATCAGAGGTCGATCGATGAAGAGATCGCGTCGAAGGGCGGAAACGAGCGTGGAAATGCTTATCGTCGCCTCCTGCCGAGCTGATCCTAACTGTCATTCCGATCTCACGCGGGTCTTCTCCGGTCATCCGATCATAACTTTCTCCGTGCTGACAACGATCAAGGTCGCAATCCCTCCGACCCATCTAGTCTAAAGCTGTTGTACGATTATGAGAGCGATGCAATTTGTAAGATGAATTTTGCCGTTAGCGACGTCAGCAATTTCGTTTTCACGATAAAATACTTTTAGAGACTTTCTTTCATCTTCTAACGATGTTTATTAAGATAAATCACACGTACTTGATCTTAATCAACATTTATATAGCTATGCGATATTGAAGAGTGTATATGGATTTTCTTAATTTGTAATATAAAATTTACAATTTTGAATGAATATTTCTATCAATGCTAAATTATGCAGGTTATTCAAAATTATATTTTAATTATGCGTATTTTAATAATGGACTATGGACGTCTTTGCTGAAAATTGCGCGTGATGTTCTTAAAATATCTCTCTTGTGAAATACAGTTATATTATTATTGATGTGACAGATTCAAGAAAAGAAAGATCAATCAAAGTCAAAAATTTTAAGATTAAGACATTGAAATTACATTAATTTACTTAAAAGTGGTTAAAATTAATTAATAATATTGAATATTCGTCTATAAGCGTACATTTATAAATGTAACTAATTTGTCATTTATTATTGTCATTGATTTTTGTGGCATAAATGATATTGATTTTGGTTATTCAACTGATTTTATCTCTTCAATCAATATTTCGTTGATATATATGTTATAGCAATCAGCTAAAATTACGATCGATCAATTAGCATTTTAATTATTAATTTGACAAGAAGTAAAATAATAATTTACTCACCCTATAACTGTTCTGTTTTCCAGTCTTTTCTTCGTCCAATTTTCGAGTCTTCTCTTTTTGTCTTATTTCTTCGTTACACGCATAATATTCACTCGTGAAAATACGATTAATTATGATCGTGCGTACATTAATCACTAGAATATGATGATTGTGCAGTGCTTTAAACGGCATTTTCGACTTTAATTACTTGTAACATATATTTGATTATATCAAACACAAGAATAATGCAAAAGAGCTTGATAATAAAAAACTATAATTAATTTTTTTCTCTTCTGTCTAAGATTAAAATGATCGGACAATATTTTCAAACGTTTAAATAATTAGTTTGAGAACATTAATTTAATGTTCAGAGATATGAATATATTCTGAATATGAGATTAATATATTCTAACATAATTCTAGACTTAATTAAAGTTAAATTAATTAAAACGAATTTAAATATTTAAAATATGCAATTATAAATTAAAGTAAAATGTATATGCTTAATATATTATGAACGTTTCTTATAATTTATTAAGAAAGATTCGAAGATATTTTCTATTGATTTAAATTGTTTAATTAATTCTTATTCTTAAATAAAAAATGATGGTTACATTTAACAATAACGAAAAGAATCTTAAGAGTATAAAATTCAATCATAACTCTATTGACTTATAAACTGTTACAATATTTATTATGGATTTTGTGGCGGTTGTTACAAATTCAATTTTCGTAATACAGTAACTCAAATTAATTTCTTTTCGATTTTCAATCAAACACAATACAACTGTAGGATACGCGTGATCATCGCGAACCGTGGTATCGAGCGAAATTGATTTCCTCTCGCTTTGGGCAATGGTAAATTTGTCGACTTATGTTGACAAATCGAACGACGTGTAAACAAATTAAGTCACGAAGCGTCGAATACTCTCGGTGGAATGTAACATAGAAGAAAGAGAGGGGAGGGAGATGGTCGCCGGAGAGAAAAACGAGGGGTGAAGTGGGGAGGGGGATTTCCAAATCCGGACTTAAAGTCAATAAGGGAGAGAACCCGACGTGATGAGGCGAGAAAAAGACCTTTCATAAAAGTTTCGAAAAAGTTTCGATAAGTCGCAGCTCGCGCGAACAGTAGTACGAAAGACTTCTGTGCGCTTATAGGCAATTTTGCCCGGCTATTCTCGAGTTCGAATCCTCGTATTAGTTTTACTACAGGCAGGCATCTAAAAGTAGCTATCGGACATCGCTGATTTCCAAAGATATCGAGAGTAAATCAATAAACAAACTTACGGAGGAGCGCGTTTTGTTGATATTGCCTGTTTAAATATTATTGGTGAACGCCAAGAAGGTGCACGTTAAGCTCAATTATTCCTTCCGTGATATTTATCGTAATCACGTTAGCGGAACATTAAATTAACGGTATACTATTAACTGTGCTGCGCAGTATTTTTACATTACGCTAAAATTACCTAACGAAAGTTTAGCAACGTGGCGTTAAACTCTGAATCGTTAACTATGCAAGTTTCTCTCGCTATCTATGCGATGTTACTCTTTTTAAACTTAAAGCAATTTTCGTAGCGTGAAAAAGGTCATAAAAAGGGAAGCCTCTCTCTTGGGGTTGAGATATAAATTACATTTAGCTACGTCTGGGATATAATTACAAGGATATAATTACACTTAGGCATTCGTAGAGGCGCATATTTGCGAAGCTACGCGCTTAAGGATTGGACGATTTTGGCAACCGTCTTGCTTAGGGACGGCCGTAAAGATGCGCGTCTCATTCACCTTAGTGAAGTAAATGAATCAACGGAAAGAAGGGGAAGACGAACGTTTGAGGCAGGAAGTAAGGGGAGCGATAATTGGGGAACGAGGGGGCGGACGGAGCAGCGAGAGCAGGGTGGCTGAAGTGGGAAACGCGTAGCAATCGACGCTGCAAATTATCTACAATTATCCCATCTATATTGTTCGTTGGTCCGAATTCTCAGCTTCAGACAGACAGACAGAATGCTAAGCACATGCTCGTGCGCTATGCCTACATTTTCTACTAAAGCGACTGTAAACGTGTGCGTATTGGAAATTTGAGCTTGAGAATAAAACAAGATTGTCTTCGAGATTCGAGGGTAGATTTCAATGACGACAAATTGCAAATTACGACTAGTTACTCGAAACAATCCTACCTTGTAAGCCTTTCATTATCACGATTATTATTTACATATTTATTAATTTATAACAATTTATAGACTACAATTTGTATCATTAAAATTTAAATGTCAACAGAATGTTTCACTAAAATTTATTTTTAAATTTTTATTCCTTTTTATCATCTGCTTAATAGATGTATGTAATTGTATGTATGTAATTGTGGACTATTATTTATGGACAAATATTTATAATATACGATTGTCTCTCTCTGTGCTTTCCTCTTGTGTTTCGGAGATTTACAACGTACGTAATAAATTTCTCACTTTTTCCCCTTTCTCTCTTTCTCTCTCTCTCTCTTTTTTCTACTAATTGCTACTTGTACAACTCTGCATTTATCGTTATCGTATTCGGGACGTAGTGCTTTATCGCTGCACTTGTTAACTTCAAACTTTCCTGCTATATCGTTCGTTATTTCAATCACGGATGGAAGAAAAATTATCGTGCACGTCGATCAAATTATTTTAATTTTGCGGTTATACGACTGTAAAGTCTTACTTTACAATATTACTTATTTTATACATGCTTATAAAGTAACTTATAATAAAATAAAACGGAACGTTAATGTAATCTTACAAGCTCCTGTAATTTGCCCACGAGTGCATCTGACACAATAATTATTTATAATTTTGTTCTTTTGCTATAATTTTAATCATTGAAATAAAGAACTAATAATAAACAAACACGAATATAAGCGTGATTATAAATACATTAGGGGGGTTTATTTTCTTTTCTCAATGATAACGTGTGATAACGCGTGCACCGTCGCAGCAACGAGGCAAAACTTCATCACTTTACCGAAAAGTTTTCGAGGATAGCGAGGATGAAACTCGACGACAAATCGCTCCATATTATTTGGCGATGCACTCACTCGAATTCCTTCCGTCAAAAGCTCTTTTCGTCGTCGCAACACCGGTTTTATCCGGGGTTTCTTATACACACGGGAAATATCTTGAGGGGTGTCGAGTATCTCGGGAGTCGACTTAAGTTTCCCCGTGAAAAGCGAACGCGTTCCACAAATTTCGCGCTGGGCAAAGTGGATCGACAGCCCCGAAATACGCCGTCGCGGTTTATGATGAACCGTTTTCGGGCTCTCTCGCGACGGGGTGGATAACGTCGTTTACGATACAGAACGACGGCGAGAGGGACGACGACAGGGACGATCAAAATTATTCGCCCGATCGAGCGTGAAAATGCTTCTGTGTGACGCCGTCAGATCGAGATTTACGTTTGAATTTAATGGAAATTTTGTCTCTTTATTCCTTGAGTGTATGTTAATAGGCGCTTTGATTTTAATTAATGCGTCAGATAGTATTATATTAACGGCAGGGTTAAAAGCTCTATATCAAACTTCAAAAAAAGTTCCAATAATTCTTTCTAATGTAATAATAATTTATTTTAGACAGTAAAAATTAATTACTTTTTTGCGATACAAGACTGTCTCATTTTAAACTCAATGCGCTAATAAAAACTTCATTATCGTGAGAAACGTTTCAGCCAAAAATTTTATGGTTTTAAGGAAACACGACATGATAATATTATTGATTTAATTTTAGAGTGGACATTATATATATATATATTGCCTTAAAACCTTAAAATTATATGTTTTTTTTTTGATAATGTATAGTTATTAATCAGTGTCCAATTTGAAACAAGACATCCTCTGTAATTCTTTCTTTATGTAGAAATTTATAGATGAGATAATGGAATCAGGTGCCATCTTCTCCAGATTTTAAGAGACAAAAAATTAGGCATAAGATTAAAGATGGTTATAAAAATGAAATCAATTCCATCCGACTAAAACACTTTTCAATAAAACGATTTGCCACTGTGTTATACACTCTATATTTTAAGAGACAGCAGATAGGATTATAAATAGCCATAAAACAGATTCAATCCCGTATGACCGTCGATCGATGAAAAAAATCGGTCACTGTATACGTTCGCACTAAAACGATTTAATGGCCGGCTCATCCGCGTGATGAATTACATCCCCGTACATGCGAAGCGTACATACGTAATCGCTCGAGCCTATCGTTATCTCATTGGACGCTTCTGAATTTAAGCTATACCATTAAATCGAGTCGAGCATGTGGCACTAAGTGCTTAAGATGTTACGTACGGAGCGATAAAACGTACGCATATCGTGCGGCTATAAATGTCACGCGTGCGTCTATAAAGTCGACCGTCCCGTAAGAATTTGACTCGATAATATCTACAGCAATAAAAGCCATAGAACAATACGGATTGCCTAGTTATTCATTCTGCGATACGACGATGTAGAGACGATGTATTTGTTGACGTTTTTTTCTCGAGAAAGATCGCGCGGAGGAATTCGAATGAGTGTCGTTGTACATGCGACCGGCGGAAAATAATTTTCTCTTGGAAGGCGGTATTACATTAGAAGGAGGACGTGTTCATTGCTTTAGAATTACGGCTTGCCACTCTCCCCTTCCTCACCATTAACTTTGTTATATTTCTTCCAAGATTATATCGGAGGAGGACCGCTTTATAGGTAATAACACGATCGCAGGTCGTGCTCTCGTATTTTACGAGGACGAGGACTCTGTCTATATTACAGTTCGGTTCAGTCTCTTCGGAATTTCATTCATGGATTTTCTCGCGCGACCGAGATATTGATTTGAAATCGATTGTGAATCCCCCTGCCGAGCGATATTCCGTCGCGAGGGAGGAAGTCAGTCGCGCGCGACGAGAAACACTGGTACGCGTTTGCGAAAAATGTCGCGGCGGGCGGAGAGATCGCAAATGTTAAAGTTAAACTAATCAACGTACGTTTCCGACGTGAAAATGGACGATGGAGAAAACGGTAAGGGAAAATTTCCCCGCGCGCGGTCGACTTTTTCCGTAATGGCGTCGCCGTTATTAACGGATCGACTTTTCGCATGAGGGAACGAGACGGAAGTTCCATTCGGGGTTCCCGCGTCTCTTCCACCATCGGTATTCTTAACACGTTCGCAAAATATGCACGGGCACCAGCCGGAAATAACGCAAGGCGTGCCGCCGCTCTCCAGCCTGTTAGGGATATCAGCGGTGTATTTGGAGACGGGCGTCGTCCTCATCCTCGTCGTCGTCGACACCTTTGCACCCGAGCGACGTGCAAATTCCATCGCCCCGCCGTTTCTATTCTCCTCGACGTGCTCGTGCGACGATAAGGGGGCCCGGTCATGATATAAATTCGCGACGGGGATTAAGGGACGATCGGTCTAACGAGCGCAGCCGGCCCAAACTCGGGATCAGGAGTTCACCGAATGGCGAAACCGCGCGGTAATTTACCCGAATAATAGCCGCTGGTACACCGCGACATCCACTCCCCTTTGCCTCGCCAGTTTCTGTTTTCCATTCTCGCTTTCTATCTTTCTCTTCCCATCTCTTCTCGTCTCGTTCTCGTCTAAAAAGATACAAACTTGATAATAATTCTTTCAGAATTATTACTTCCAAATCTTATCAGTGACGACGAAAAAAACAGTGAAAATTAAATGCAATAATGAAAATTTTGATAAGTAAATATTTTGACTAATTTGTGTATAACACAATGTAGATATTTCTGGTCATTTGACGAGATGTTATTTAATTATATTTTATTCAATTCAGTCAATTTATTTATATTCCAAAGAGTATTTATACTCTTCCAACTTTTCATTATTATTTTATCTTAGAAACATAGAATTTCTGTTAAAGCTGAAATTATAACATCATATTATTATGATTAATGTAATATTATTGATGCTACCATCTTACAAAGCTATATGGAATTTGTTGAGAAAAATATCACTTCAACTATGAAAAATGTTCAAAGTTACATTTTCGCTATTACGCCAGATAATGAAAATATATTAATCACATTGTATTTGTATATTTGTTTCAAAATAGAACTTGATTTTATATATATTATTTATAATATTCTAATGTCCTGTTAAATTACAAAATTAAAAAAATAAAATTGATATCCTCGCAATCCCGGTTTATCACAAGGATAATCCACGAGATTAAATTAAATATATATCCATCATAAGATGGATATATATGGCAATCGGTTCTGTATAATCGTTATATTTTGCGTCGTCTTTCATCGATTTTTCCGACAAACAGGAAACAGTTTTACATTTAAGTAGCATAGTTGACAGTCAAATAGACAGTTTCCGTCAGCATACTAACATAGAGTCGCGCGATATGGCGGTGCGCAGTATATAAATTATGATGGTTCCTATCTTTCTGCCGGAGTTTCATTCACCGCTCATCACGCTCGCGTCTTCTCCTCTTTCTGCCCGCCGTGAAAAAAAAAAAGTTAAGATCACCATTTCGCGCTTCGCACTCCTTTCATACACGTCACACGTCACACGGCGGCCGCCGAGTAGAATTCCGCACGTAGGCACGCGAGAAAATACAGGAGCGCGGCGCGGCGCGCCACATGGGAAATTCTGGCAAGCATTAACTATGCCTCATCCTCCGGTTGCTCACGAATGCGCCATGCATCGTCGTTCACGAGCATCCACGATATAAAGTACCGTCGGCCAGTCCCGGCCAGCCGTATCTATATGGAGCCGCACGCCGCGCGCGCGCGCGCACACACACACGCTACCCTGTGTCATGCTAATCACCGTACGCTAGACACGTGTCTAAGTATAATTCGATGTACTCGAAAGCCTTTAATAATCTTGCCGGCCGGAGATAGAGTGGAACGTTTCAACGTGTCGCGATACAAGATATAACGTCTTACGCTCACCTGTGTATAAAACTGAGACGCTGCGAGCTGAATTGGGAGAGAAAGAGAGAGAGACGAACTTCTAAACTGAACTGTTGCGAAGTAAAAATCTTCTCTGGAGAAGACGCGAAGACATAATTTTACGAGCGTGAAAGACGTGCCCGCGGACTACCGCGGACGTATTACTCAGCCTTGCGCCGGCGAGCAAGATCCCGGCCGATGTGCCACTGAAGTAAAATGGTGACGTCCCAACAGGGTGATCTGATGTGATACTAGGTAATTTTGCAGCTATTATGTAAAAGTGTGTGCCCGCTATGAGTGTGCGAGGTCGCGGGATCTTGGCTGCTTTACGCGACGGCTCCCGCGGGGCCGGACACTTTTTTACATTTTCGTCAAGCGACCGCCGAGCGACCGCGAACCAGCAAAATACGATTTAATGGACGGGCGAACGTATCGCTTCTCTCCTTTTCTCTTTCTCTTTTTTTTTTTTTTTTTTTCTTTCGCGCTATCTATTTTGCACACACGAGGACGGAAAACTTAACATCGCGAGCTGGCTTACTTCGCATGTACCTGCGCGATCTCTCGCGGATTTCGCGTCACGTCGCGGCAAAGCGAAAATATATTTTCGACTCGCGCGAGTTCTGAGAAACTAATAATTCATCTACGTAGTGAGTAGTCTTTCCGGTAGATGCTAGATGCGCTTTTAATGCGTTTGCCGCCGGATCGATGCGAGGCGCCGTTGGCCTCGACTTTCTCCCTTTCTTTCTCCTCCCCCCTCTACGCCTTTCTTCCCTTCCGCGCGATACTTCTTCCCTGTGCTGATTGGAAATCGGATACCCAATCCAGGTTAAACCAATAATAACTTCTACTTTAAAGTTGCTGCGTTAGCGGTGTCTACTATTTTCCCCAAGTTGGAATCGAAGGACTCGAGAGCGGTGCCGCGATGTTGCGAAAGTTTGCGAACGCATATCGTTTTCCAAGTGGGCAAGAAATCGCGTCCCTCCGAAAGTGCTTTTGTCCCCGGTGAAAATTAATTTCGCTCTGGCCGCAGAGAAAAAGAGGGAGAACAAGAGAAAGGGTGGGAGGGGGTGGCGGTCTATTGTCGTACCGTTCCGCTAATCAAGCGAGGTAAACTTCATGAAAATTAACCCGATTCATTCTCGCGACGTTTAAAGAGCGTTCCGGCAGATTACATGAGAGAATGGCCGAGTCCGCACGGATATATCCCAACGAGAGATATTTAAACGGGGATCCGTTTTCATTTCCTTATTTAGGGGATACCTCTTATAATTGTCGAAACGATTTATTCGATACGAAGGCGAATCCTCCGGTGTTCTCGTTATCGCGCGCCACCCTCGTCCGCCCCGGGAATACAACTGGTCGCGCGATACCGGCGCCGGCTCTGTTTTATCGGAGATCACGTTAATCACCCAATCCCTCCCTTCGTTCCCGTTGTAAACGGCACTCAAATTGTTATTCGACGAGATTCCAGGGCGCAACGAGAGAGGGAGAGAGGGAGAGAGATAGATAGATAGATAGATAGAAGGATAGAGAGAGAGAGAGAGAGAGAGAGAGAGAGAGAGACAGAGAGAGAGAGAGAGAGAGAGAGACAGAGAAAGGGTGCAGCCCCATAAGCCCCATTGCTGTGGCGAGGCGTCTCGGCGGTGGTATCGCAGTCGCTCGACTCGCGGTAGCTCGAAAGTTATTCGACTCACCGTGCAAACTAATAACGACGTTTAAAAGCTCTAATATTTCCCGCCGCAGAGAGCTCGCTTCGCCTCGTGGAGAGGCGAGCGGGCGGGGATCGAGGGAGAAAGAGTGGTTGCGACGAGTGGCCGGGGGATGACGGCGAAAGGGGAGCGGAAAAGAGCGAGCGGGCCTTTCGCACGCGGAAACTTTAGATCTTATAAGAAAAGTTACCGCTCTCCGCCGCGCCCTCCGCCCGTTCGCCCGGGTTCTTCTATCTTCCGTACACCGGGCGTTCCCCTCCTTTTCCTCCTCCATGCAACCCTCTTTCGCAACCGTCTTCCCTTTCTTCTCCCTCTTTCGCGCTCTTTTTCTTTTTAACCCGACGGCATCGCCGTGGGCGCTGGTGGCACCTTCGCCGAGTTTCTCTCTCCCTCTCGAAGGCACGAGGTTGGCTAGCGGCCCACGTTCCCGGTCTCCGCCGTCCTCCATCACCCACCCCTGTCCGTTCTCCGGATATAATACACCTTTAATTTCCGGATTATAAAGTCCCGCTTGACGCGCCGCGGTTAATTTACCATTCTCGGGCGCGATTCTATGGGTTTACGTATGTACACAATGTATACGTACGCGCGCATGCCTACGTACACCTCTAGGTGTTACCATCGAATGCTGTAAATAGCGCGAGAGAGGATTTACACGGCTTTTGAGGCGCGTTCTCTTTCTCGCGTTTTTCCCTTCCGCGCTAGAAGATTTTCCGGATACGCTCTTATTACGTTGACGTCACGCGTGAGATGCCTTCATGTTCGAACGGCGGCGTCCGAGTGTCGTCGTGAGGCAGCCCAGAATTTTAATTCGAGTTTCATTTATCAAGATATCCGAGTTGAAAGCTTAAAAGTTCCGAGGGACAGGGCAGACCCAATGAAATTTTCACTGAGAGAAAAGGGTCGTCTACAAATTCATCAGAGAACCCGCCGCCAAGATTTAATACAAGTTTGTGAAATATTCCATAATACGCGAAAAAGTTATAAATGCGAAATAAGGATAACATGTACAGACCGTCGCGTCTTGGATATATAAAATATCCTTAGCTCTTTTAAGGCATCTACAGATTCTTTGATCAACTTGGAATCTACTTTCTCCGAGTCTACTTTCTTGGCTTCTACTTAGAGAAAATCTGATTGAACACCATCCTGTTTCACACCCTTTTAACAATGGACTCTAAAAACATTTTTGTAACGAAGTTTCCGGTTAATATTCTGTCAAAGTAAAGAACGTAGAATCGAGGGTGCTGAACTTTACGAACTTGCAACAACGGCGAGCGACAGTTATGTTATTTTATAACATCTCATGGTTACGCGCGATTATTATGACAAATTTACGAATTGTAACATAATTATTATAACAGATAGCCCATACGTGGATAATAATTTAAATTGAGGTAACTACGATACGCCGGGAGAAGTAAGTTGGCATAGTTGGCTTGGATTATTAATGTCCCTCCCTAGAGAGGGGGATGTAAGACGGCTCGCGCGCGCGCGCGCGCGCGATTGCTCCGTTATCGCGAGACCAGCGAGTGCCGAGAGCGTCTCAAAAACGAGGGCGAACAAGAAGAAGAAGAAGAAGAAGAAGAAGCAGCGTAACCGCCTGGTCAAGGAGCCGAAAGTTCGTCGGGCGTGGCTTCGGTGGCGGTATAAACTCCAGCGGGGGCAAGGGGAGGAGGAAAGAGAAACACTTTTATCGAGCGTCGACACTCGGCGAACTTAGCCGGGGAAGATAGAAGAACTCCCGGGAACTCAACTTCGACCATTTAATGCACCCACTCTGTACATATGCAACTAGGTGCAGTAACGACGAAGACGCCCGCCGTGGCTCGTGGTAATAATGTCTGTCCCGTGGGAGGACCGCGACCGTCGAGTGTGCAGTCGGGCTGTTTCCACATAACGATCCCCCCCCCCGCCGGCCCGAGCACGGTGCAAAAACGCGGCGCATATATCCGCGGGGGATATGGGGGAAGAATCAATTATTCGCGCTTCAAATATTTTTGCGCCGCCGTCCGGAAACATTCCTTCATTTTTTTTTCTTTTTTTTTCCCTTCTTTTATCCCGACTCCGCTAGTGTCACCGCTCGTCCGCAGCCTCGTGGAGATTTCCATTTAATTACGAATGTCGGAATAATGACGGAAATGGAATTAATCAACATACCGCCTCTTAACAAGCGTCGCATCAGTCGCGGGAGGACGACGTCCGTGACGTTCCGCGAGTCACGGAAGAGGGACCGCGCGCGCGATCGAAGCTACCCCTTCCTCCCCTGTACTTTTCGAGTTTTCCCAGAATTTTCGCGCACATTCACATTTTCCCTCGCAATTCTTCCTATCGCTCGGTGCGCCGCGCAAAAAAAAAAAATATCAACTAAATATTTGCGGCGACTATATATGGCGAGTGCGCCGCGTGTTTTCTCTCGATTTCGGGACGTATATTTTCGCCGTTCCGCTCGAGTTACTTGCTCGCCGCCCCCCCCCTCCCTCCATCCCCGTTCCTGTTTAACATATGTCGGAACTTATATGCCCGGTCTTATTATTCTATACGCGGCGCCGCGAGCGAGGGTCCGAAGGCACGAAGACAGGTCGGTGGAATGTGTCAGCAGCCAGCGTGGCGTGGCACGTTGAGAAAAAGATCGGGTCTCGCGCGCGCGCGCGCGTTTGCTAACGGGCGCCTCGATGCGCTTATTTGACACTTCGAGCGACAAACGGCCACCTTATTACCTTCCCATCGTCGTGTCGTCGTCGTCGTTGTCGTCGTCAGCGGTGGCGGCGGCGGCATCCTCCTGTCGTGGAAGATTCCCACTGATCGATTTCTGGAATTTTCCCTTCACGTACGGCGGAGCGGAAAATTCGAGCGGGAAATAAATTTCATCCGGTAGTTTACGCGAGATATTTTCCTCCGTCTACGTCACGCTGTCATTCGTACGGTAGCTTGATTCCTTCCTGTCAACGTACGGACTTACATGCATGAGCATGTCGATATACTCTTTTCAAAAATGGCAAGCATTTTCTCGGAGAAGACATTCTTTTCAAAATTTTAGAAGGTTTTTCTCCCGCTTTCAAAAAAAAAAAACGTATTGTTCCCTTCAAGTACAAAAGGATTAATCGATTAGAATGTTACATTAATGGCAGACCTTTAAACCGTAAACGACTCTTGGACTTTTTAGTCCGTTAGAAGTGCCCATTGGCGCGTTCGTTTATTCGTTTTCCAATTTTTAGTGACTTCGTGCTATTGAGTTTATGACATCGATTCTCGCAAATTGTTTCAAACTGTGATTTTGATCAGCGCGTTTTATTAGTATTTAAAAATGGGAAGGGAAATAGCACGGCGCACTTCGTGAGATAGCGTATCTCTTTAGTGAAGTTGTCAAGATAATAAATCTCTACGGGAATACTAGGAAGCTCTCGAGGTACGACCTAATGCGCATTCAGCCGGTCGGCTGCTCGCGAAATGTCCTTCAGTGTTATTTATCGCGAGGATAATTCATCGCCAGACTTTGTTAATATAATAGCTTATTTGCATGATGTTTTTGGAAAGGCGCCAAGCGGCGCCTACAGGCCGGACTGGATGAATTATCAAACCGACCAAGTCGCATATTCAATAATAACTCGTTAGATCGCAGGGCCATAATGGCAGAAGCAGGTTCTCGTGCGGATCGAGGAGGATCAAGTAATTGAGGATCAGCGAACGGGCTCATTGAGGATCAGCGAACGGGCTCAATGAATTCCCGCAAATGCGTCGATCTCGGCATTCTAATACGTAACAGCGTCTCCATTAAGTATTGCTTTAATTATGCAAGTAGTATGCAAGAGGCGTTGCATATCCGTGCGCGCAATCTCGGCTCGCGAGGTCGCAGAAATTTCTCCGTCGATCGTAGAACTGATTAACTCATAATTGCTACCGTGGCCGAAGGCTGAATACATCTCAAACGCATATGTGGCGTCCTACTTTCTTCCCTGAAAGCTATAATATAAATACATAATTAAAAGTAATAAATGAGAAAATTAATGGAAATTTTTTATTTAAATCTGCTACAGATAGCAGAGATGATCGGCATGGAAGTGTGAGTCCCTCAAAATGTCTAATGTTTGAGTCAAACGGGTTACTGTACGCATATGCGAAATTTAACAAATCTGACCGGCTATCGTTTGTATTATTTTAGGAACGTTTACATTGTAACATTTGCGTACATTGCTTTTGCGTACTGCGTATGTTGTAACGACTATGTGCAACTGCCGTCGAAATGACTAGGCTAAAATAACTGGCTGTCGAAATTTCCTTACTCCAAAATTATCTTTGAATAACAATTTTGCGGATGGCCAGACTACCGCGCAGCGGTTGCTTTGGGATTGGTTAACTTCGAGTTAGGTCTACGATGAGTTTAACCGGCGTCGGTTACACCGTATTATACAGTAGAAGCGGGTTAGTTTCGGGATTTAGTAACAAGTTATGCGTCACTTAATTCCGGATGTTAATAGCCCCTAACTTTCTATTATTCATCTATGTATGATTAGCCGGGATTGTGATTCATTCCGATGTAAAGTGAGTAGTCTAATGCGCCGTTATTCGTCGCTAATTATCGAGACTCCGAATGTCACGGAATTTCACGGAACGGGATACTCAAATTTTCCTGACAACGCGTATAAAACTTTCGCGGAGCTTTTGTAGCCGTGTCAGCCCTTCAGCTGACAAAATATGGCTGACGGACGAGATTCGGAAGATTCTCGATCCTATTATCCCGTTTTATCACGAAGCGGCATTCGCAGATAGATCTCGATAGATCGGAATCACGTTTCACCTGCCGCACAGAGATACGTATAGGTCTTCTGTAATCAGCGACAGGTCAATTCGGTTCATTGATCGGTTCGCGAGACCGGTGATTGGCCGATTTGGAGACTAATTAATTAATGGGTGCTCCGCCGTATTCATCTCTTCCGTATCGTACCCCTCGTCGCACCCCCCCCCCCTCTCCCTCCGGCGCCTCCGTTCGTGCCACCGCCGTGAGCGATCAAGTACAGAGAGTGCGTTCGATTGCGGGCGATGCTTTAACCGCTATTCAAGGCTGATGCAGTTTCGATATCGCCTCGCGCGCCACTTTGTATCGAGCGACTGCCGATTCGCTTGGATTCCACGATTTCGCGTATCCGCGCAGTGATTTCAGTACGGTCGACCGATTCGACCAATCCGCGAAAATGGTGGATGTGTTTTCTCTCTCATCAAAGCTACCTGTGTATATTTACGCTCCCGGTCTCGGTATGACTCGTATCTTTGTTTAACAGCGGCGCATGTATGTTCTACCTTTGATACAAAATCCTAGGATTGAAAGTAGCAATCGAGTTTTATACGTGTATATTTTCAGATTATCGCGAGTCTTTTGCGAACGGGATCGTCGATCGGATGACGACAGCAATGGTGAGTGAATTTATTTTATTTTTATCACACCCGCAGTACTATTTTTGCTATCGCGGCTATATTTTTATTTTCTTTTGATATATTTATCTGAAAGCAAATGGTGTCGTAGTATACATATATTCAGAAAAAATAAAATAATTCTAGCAACTATGTAATAATGTTGAAATTTAAGCGTTTATATTATAACTAGTTTTATAAAATGGTCCTGAAAAGTATCAAGTTATATAATAAATAAATGTAACGTAACTTGATATATTGTATATATTTGCAGAATATATTTACAAAAATTCTGTATAAAAAAATTATGACAATTGTGACATCATTTCGGATTAAATATTTTTCTTAAATCATATATTAATGACATATTTTCAATCAATATAATTATTTTACATTACTCTTTTTTATTATTAATCAATCTATTTGCTACAAAAGGCTACAAATATACGTATTCTTTTTAATTATTTAGCTGCTAATATTTTTTTCTCTAAACTTTTCGATTCGATGTTGTGCAAATAATTATAAATATTATCTTTGCTAATTAACATATCGAATGTTGATGCATTGTACAATAGATTCTAATCTTTTCGTAGTTATACATCATTATGTATCGAAGGGTTGTACACCAGGTATATATTTATCTTGCAAAACAAGATAGATTTCATTACTTCGCGGTAGCCCTCATAATTAGGCCATCGAGCCTATTAAAAGTTAAGCGGGCTTGTTAAGCAGTCGCGGCGCGACTATTTCTGGAACTAAGAGCCGTGCACTTACATCGATCGACACGTGTTTCATCGAGCGGACGAAGTAATCACACGCTCAACTTACGCATACTTGTTAAAAGATGATTAGCATCGTCAAGAGAAGAAAATTGTTGTTTAAACTGTTTAGTTCGTATACTTACCCAGAGATGAGCCCGGAAGATTACTCTTTATCTCGACACTTCTCATTTAAAAATTCTAGAAGTAGTAATACACTATGAGACAGGAAAAGAAATTATATCATGATTTTTTTCTCTGACATTCTGGACGCAATGTATATATATATATATATATATATATATGTATATATATATATGTATATATATATGTATATATATATATAATTGTACATTTTTTTAATTTTGAAAAATTGTACTAATACTAACAACATGAAATATTGATTTTGCCGTGTTTTGAAAACAGGTTGTTAAAACTTACTAATTAGAGAATATTTTTACAAAAGAAATACAATTTTGTATACTCGCGTGTACAAAATTAACATTTATACGAAATATAGGCGCCCAGTTTGTAGAACGCGATTTATAATTTCGAAGTAATTGAATTACAAAGTTTCTCAATCTAACCAAGAGATTTTAGCTTTTAGTCATGACTGAAGAGAGCGACTTATTTAGGTGTAATTTAAATTCTGCGACGCGATATTATATCGGCTCTTAGAGAAAATCAGCGCGCGAGTTAAAATAATGGACTTCAATTTATTTCGCAACGTTACGGGCAGATGGATAATTTTTCATGGTTTGAAACTAATAATTTTAAAGCTAAGAAAAGCCGTGAGCGATTATCAACGTGGCGCCCGTGGAGCATCGGGGAAATTTTGTCGAGTCCGCGCGCGCTGTCGCTGTCAGCACATCGCGGTCAAAGGTGCCACGCTTACGGTAAAAAAACCGCGAATGCTCCGGTGTAAACCAGAGAGGCAAAAGGAGAAAAAAAAACATATATTTATATGAATCGCGCTGGAAATAAAAGAGGAAAAGGGAGAGCAGCCGCGCACTGGTTGCCGCCGATTCGGTCGACGCTCGTGGCGATAGCCATTGGTGATAAGGACTTCATTGTCTCGCCGCCGAATCGAAAACGAAACGCGGGCGAACGCGCGCTTCAACGGGATCGGAAAGAGGAGGGAAAAAAAAAGCACAGAGCAGAGAGGAAGGAAAACCGGAACAAGGATGGCGACAAAGCGACCAATGCTCAGCGGATGCGAATTTTTCGGCGCGTCTGCGTGCGTGCGGACGCGAAAAATGCACAACCCGTGAACAGTGAACTGAAAGCGAGCGTCGTCAGTCTCAGATAAACGGCGCGAGCCATAACGCCATTTGTTGTCCGAGAAACGTTTGTCACGGCGGTTCTGTTTGAAGAATCCTGCAAAAAAAAAAAAAAAAAGAAAAAGAAAATTGAAGAGTTAGAAAAGAGTAGGAAAAGCAAATGTTAAGAATATTAAATAATTTCTTCTCGCCTATAGAGATTTGACGATCAAATTCTAATCTCCGTAATTACATATTAGCTTAAAATTTTTGTCGGAAATCAATTTTACCCAGAGAACTTATTCGCGCTCGATGATCATATCGGGAAACTTGTATTATATTCGATATTTAATTAAATTCATGCAATATATCCTCGTTTTACGAGCTACCACTTCCTTGATTCGCGATACTTTATAATCAGGTGACGATCACCGGGGCCCTCCCGCAGATGGAGGTGACGACCTAGAAGATCCTGTTGGATTTTAATTTATCCCGGGTGATTGAATCCCGAAATTGGAAATAATTATTCGAATACGCGAATAAGCGCGGCTCGGTTTACCCGGACGGATCGCGACGACGCCGACGTCGACGATATCGTGGCGGATAAAGTATCGGTGCGCCATCGATCTCCGCCCAGTTTCCTACGCTCGCAATTTCCGACAAGCTACAACAGTCGCTAACCGGATCAATTTTTCATTCAAAGACAAATTGGGGACAGGGACGTGAAGCCTGGCAGCCGACCGCCTTGCGTGACAGCGGTTCGAAAAGCGCGACAAGCCGTGAACTCGGTTTAGCGCACTACTAGTTTGGCTCGTCCGGCGGATATGCGCGTAAATTATTGGATTCCGGACAGCTGATCGGGATAATGGTGACACTTTGTAGTTTCCATCTTTACTCCTCGTACAAATCGATGGGGATCCCCCGTGGTTAAGCGACCGCAGCGGCTTATGAAGTATATCGGAGTTACCAAGTCGCAAAATGATAGCTTCGGTAATCGTGACTCTCAAAATAATTAATAATAATTTTCCAATAATAAAATTTGCTATATCATTTAATAATTTCTCAGATATAAAACATTTGTAAGCGAATATTCAGTTGCTGTTAATGATCATATGATAGCTATTGATATTATAATTAGAAAAATTTATGTCTACTTCTTTTATTCTTCACAGTAATTCTCCTTAGTTTTACGAATATATTTATCACGGATATTGTATAAACATTATTAACTTTATCAATTTTATATTTAATGAAGCGATGACGTTATTAGATATAAAATAATTTAATAGACCGTGAAGTGGTGCATGGTGCCAGTGAACTATAATTGGGTGGAAAAAAAAAAGTCAGATTAGTTGGAACAGGAATAGATTGCAATGGATCACGTTGATCGTCTGACGTAATTTCTGTGCCAAGAGGAGAGAAGCATACGGGAATAAATAGCGTTAATTTCTCACTTTTCGGCGTAAAATTGCGCGATACGGCCATTTCCTCGCGTTCGGGGAGGCTTGTAACCGGCGAGAGAGCGGAAGGACGGGAAACGCGGACGCGGTGGATGGAGGCGCAGCGGGCCTCCCGGTAACTTGGAAGCCATATTAATAGTCGGCACTTAAGAGTTTCATTAAGTCGCGACCGCTCGATCACTGCCTACCGTCGCTCTCCCGCCGGCAACTTTCAGGCCCCATAACCACCATCTCCTCTTTCAGGCCACCTTCCACTTCCCCCCCTCCCCTTCCTTAAGCTAAAGTTACTTCCCGCATGTCTGGAAGTCGCGAAAGTAAATCGGGATTCCGTCAATTCCGACGTATTACATTTTTTTTATCCTACTAATTGCGAGTAAAAGGGGGAATTGACGAAATTTCATTATAATATATTTCTTGACTATCATATATTTCTCATCATTCGTTCTTTCGGTCTAAGCTTGAAAGTATTCGATTTACATGGAATAATTATTATTTTTGCAAAGAAAAAATGATTCTGTGAATAATGAGATCGGATCGCATCAATAAATCTTCTTAATCTCTGAAATAAATATTTGCGAGTTGAAAATAATTGACACACACACACACACACGCACACGCGCACACACACACACACACACACACACACACACACACACACACACACACACACACACACACACACACACACACACACACACACATATAGAGCAAGAAATGTAGCTTAATTAAAATGTGTAGAAAGGAAAGTAATTTTGATCTACCCGCTTCATACAGCAATAAATTTAATTCCCTGTTAATAATTAATATTAACGTCGTATAATTCTGTTTAAATGAAGTTTTCATTAGTATCTACCAACATCGTGCGATATTTGTCAACGCGATTCGCGCACGCGCGCGAACACGACGTGCAATTCCCGTAGATAAATGCCAGCGTTGAGGCATCGCGTAACGTGAACCGCGATATTTATCGTATGAAAATATTGCGAAGGGTATAAACTTCTTCGTTAAAGTTAGAGCTTGTCGCAGCATCGTCAGAATGTCGACGAATCAACAAAGTCTCCCTTAATTAAGCTCTAATTTAATAAATTGTATTTATAATAAGATTTTAAGTTTAGTTATAACTTCTTTTCTTATTAGACATTCTGTACAAATTAATGCTGCTCAACCTGGAGAATTACACGAAACAACATAAATTATTATAAAGCATGGAATTGAGTAGCGGCTCTTACTTCTGTTAAGGGATTACTTTAGCAAGAAACGAATACATCGTCGCAGAGATATCGCTCTGAAACTCTTGATTACGTTATTAATTCTTTACTTAATAAGGAGACTCAACTGTTATTGCGCAAGTAACGAGTATAATTGATATGCGAGCAACGACATTCGTGAAGTTTTACTTTTATTAAAGATAATAATCATTTCTTCTGCATGCTAGACGTGAAACGAAACTAAACCGCGTAGGGATATAATTGACATTCATAAAGCGAGACTCGCAACGTGGCGGTGGTTAGATCTTATTTTTCTTTTTACGCGGATAGGGCAATTTACTTTCCCATTCGCGCTCACTTATCGCCTCTGAAGGATATCTCGAGGCAATTAGCAGAGAGGGTAGATGTGAGTAACGGAGGGGGGGAGGGGGGAAGGTAACCCGGCAGCAGAGTTGCGGCGGTGACTCCACTGTTGCATTAATTAGCGCTCCCTCTACATTCGGCAAAATTATCCGACGTGATCGGTCGTCGCGAACGGATATTTGTCATCGGGGATGGGACAGTCGCCGTGCGGAAAACACCTAATCGCCCCCCCTCCGACATTGTTCCGCAAAGTATATCCGAGTCACTGCAAACAATTACTAATCTCGCTCGGGGCGAAAACGCGGGGCGGCGTGGCGCACGGGACACGGGGGAGGGGGGGGGGGGAGAGAATGGACCGACCATAAACACTCGGCTGCATTTGCAGCACGCGCACCTCCGTCGTCACCGTCGCCTCTTCTACCACTTCTGCGCGAGAATTTATGACCCTCCGTACGCCAGTGATTGAGATGGGCGTATCTAATGGCGCGGCTGTCCGCGCCGACGATCTATGCGAACCGATTTCCCGGCCGCATCCCCCCTCCCCCCCCACCACTCCTCTCGCAACCATCCTCGCTCTTTCTCCTCGTTTTGTCTGGTTCTCTTTCTGCCCATGGCTCTTTTGTTGGCTTGTCCGCCTCCTCTCTCCTTTCCCATGATCGGAAGCAAGAAAAGGAAGAAGGGAGAGAAGCAACAAAGGCGGAGAGCGGCGCGGTTCAAACGCCGGCTTGATTTAGACTGTCTATCCGGTAAATAAAACTAAGTTATCACGCGCGGGGGAGCTATCGAAGAGCGCAGGTGGTTTCGCAGACGCCCCGGGCGAGACTCCGTTGATTCCGCGACGGTATTTTCGTAGCGGTGCATCACTCTCTTGAATAACGCTCGAAACGGAGCAAGACGGTAAGATGGATAAATTCGACGTGGTACTTCGTACCTAATTTATCGAAACAATCAAAGCGTACCTGATTTATCGAAACATCAAAACGCAGCGCAGCGAATCCACGTTTGCTTAGCCTCAAACGCACCTTACGATTTTCATTTCGGCCGCCATTAACTCCGTGACTACTTTTAATTTCCCTTATGATAATTGCGATAATTGCTCGGATTGCTTTAAACCCGCGCCGGATACCCTTTTGCATAAAAACGGCTTTTTGCAAACGGGTTACGAGCGACAGTAGTGTTACCACAGAATTTCGTAATGGTACACAAGGAACATGCAATTTGCCGCGATAACAGTTGTTCGGCGTGTAGCTTTCATCAAGCGGACCGTGGGCAGGTAGCAGAATCTGGCCAGGCATGCATGACAGTATTGTCTTGCGGTGAAACGAAATTTCATTATTCGTGTGGGTTGCCGCGCGCGCGCACACAACGCGGCTCCGCAACGCGGCTTTGTGCCGCGCGACAAAGATAACGCTGATGTCCGCTGTCCGCTGTCTCATCTATAGGAGTAATCGTAAATAAAGTCGGCAGACCGAGAATAATGACCGCGGTTTTTCCTGCGCGAGATGGAAAATATCAGTTTTTCCGGCTTGCGTTACATGCCGCGGCGTAAGATATCTTCTGATTAAGATTGCCGTTGATTGTGGTTTACCGAAAATGTAATCTCGCGTTGGATTAGATGGTGCGATTTGCGAAATTCCGCCACGTCGTCGACGAAATCTATAGGAAAACTCACGTATGAGGTAATATTCTCTTTCGGAACACAGGGATATTCGACAGATTGCGAGAAAATACGTTCGATTTAAATTCGCATAGCTCTTAGCTTAATGGAATTTATAACGTCGAGAAAGAGAGAGAGAGAGAGAGAGAGAGAGAGAGAGAGAGAGAGAGAGAGAGAGAGAGAGAGGGAGAGAGAGAGAGAGATATGACAATTTTTTATGTCTTTTTAGGATTTTTGTATATTCGTACATTTTTTTAACGAAGTAGTACATGGGATATTTCATGCGTGAGAATTATTTAAAAGATGTTTTCGTTGGGGATTTAAAATTTGGGGCGGATCCGCGTCAGATGCAATCGAGATGCGAGTGCCATACGCGAGTGCTCTCTCAGAGCAATAAGGGAATGCAATTGTCGCACGTAGCTCTCTAATTGGCCAACTCTTCATGGTATGAGCGGTCGTGAGAGGTCATGACAGCATAATTCGTCTCGAGTGGCCCGTCAAAGGGTGAGCGTCGTCGTTATTTGCGACAGTCCCTGTCGGTTCCAATTCGAATCCCACTTTCCCAATACCCAGCGTATCCTTCCACTTCTCCTCATCTTTCTCTCTTATGACGATTTCGGGGCTAGAATATACTTCGTTATATTTGACATTACGAATGTATCAGCAAAATGACTGAAGATGTAATCGTCTGGCGACCTATATTCAATTAATTGGTTTCCTATTGTCTTCGCGTGGTTGATATGATTTGCATCGTACTACGCGTCGCGTCGCTCGCCGACGTGTATTCACAATGAGAAAGAGAGAGAGAAAGAGGGGGAAGGACACACACACACACACACACACACACACACACACACACACACACACATTGATATATCATAGATTTCTATATTATACCACTGGCTAGCTAAACCGTGGTACAGGAAATTAATAGCGGGGATGATATCGCATGTTGTGCCATTTGTACCGCTGGAATTTACTTGAAATACATCATCAAGTTTATGTTGCGCATAGTACAGCAATGACACAACATGATAATTTACAGTGTACATATAATTATAATTAATACGATGATAAATGTTTGAGCTCGAGCCTTCGATGTTTAATCTTTTAACAGGGATTTACGTCACTTGAAATTCGATTCTTGGCCGGCTTTACCGCCCACATAGATCAATCGCCCCGCAAACCGGATCGGGCACCACCGATTTGATCCTTATCGCCGAATTGGCGTCACTTTCGTGCGGGTCACCGCCGTGATCGCTCAGCAGTCGACGTACGAGCCACCCCCTTTTCGGGTCTCGCGCATTCGTGTTCTTGCACGTTCGGCCGCAGCCTAATATGAGGTGACGCAACGCTGCGTCGAGGTATTTCCCAATATTACTATTTAGTCACGAAGCCGCAAGCCCGGACGACCGTTCAAAGCCGCGTGGCGTAAGTTATTGGCTCTAGCTCTTGTTCGCAGCGGTGTGTCCGGCATTACGGTGTCCTGCACATACCGCCGGCATCACCGCCAACTGCGCATCGCGCGCCACACCGCAGCCCTCGCCGCGGCGACATTTCCGCTAAATCGATTTCTTCGGGATTGAAACGGCGACGCCGGAATCGGAAGGAAGGAAACTCGCCGGAAATTCGATCTCTCGCCCGGTCATTGATGGAAGACGCTCGGCCGGGAGACTCGGACGACGGAGATTCTCTTCCGATCGCACGAGTTACCCCATGCGCGCGCGCGCGCGCGCGCGGGTAGCTCTTATAATTTATGAAAGTCCCGAGTTACATCCGTAGCCGTGGAGGCTCTGCGAGGAGTTGGGCCAGATCGTAAAAAGGAGTGAGAAATCCGCACGTGCTAACCGACAGACGTACGGCCGTTCCCATAAATACTTGTTAAAATTAACTGTGGTTTAACTGATTCTCTCCCGCCCGCTTTCCAGGGACAATACTCGAAAGCTTGAAAACTTTAGTTGTTTGCAACAAAAACGCGAGTAGAGACCGGAGTAAACTGGTAACTCACTGCCCGACTTTGCCTCTTCTTCAACCGGCTTCGTGTATTCGCTTCGTCATTAAAGCCGTGGTGTGGAGAGTTTGCAGGATGAAGATCGTATATACGCCAAGTGTTCCCTCAATGATTCATAAATCATTGGTTGAAACTTCGACCGGGCGCATCGTTATCCTCACGAAAAGCTGCGGCGCTCGCACGGCTGCGGGTTGGCTCGGGCGGGGAGGGGGAGGGTGGAAAGGGATAAAGACGCGGGGTGCCGATAGGTATCGATAACCCGAATTTCTCGGTTATAAATCGCTAGCTGGTTCACGGGACGTGATGTACGAAGAGTTTAAGGGCATCGGACGTTATTGGAATTTACTGGCCCGAAAATTGGGACGCGCTAAGCCCTGCGGAATTACGTGTTCCTTCCTTCCTGATCTTCCTTCCCGCGCCACTCGTCTCCGCTAAATCGCCATTCTACATCCATTCACTTCCCTTCTCACTTCCCCCTTTCTTTTCTTCCAGTCGACTTCTCTTTTTCTCGCAGCGCGCCACGTTGTTCGTTCGCCCGAATCCATCTGTCTCTTCTACGACGTCCGGCACCTGTATGCTGGCACAAATGCGAAATGTCCTTTCAATTATGGACATGTAAGACATAGAGGAAAACTCAGAAAATTGATTTCCAGCTTTCTGATTTAGTGGGACATTGATCGTCGAGGGATCATTTAATGCTGAAAATTACAAATTCAATTTTATATTTTTCAATTGTTCCTACTTTCAAGAGAAACTTAAAATTTAACTAAAAGTTTTAAAATTAAATTCCTTGCAGATTTATGAAATGTTTAGAGCATTAGTGATATTAAATTGTTTATCGATTTAATAATGAGAAATTATTAATTTCTAGTTTTAGTAGAGTAATCGGCGCATGATTTAAAAGCATAAATGCAAGATGTATCAAACTCGAAAATTATTACTAGGGATAAAATTTCAATAACCAAAAATATTAATATTTATTTATTCCATGTTACAGACCTGTATTGGTTGCTATGTTCAATCTCAACCATTATAATTTCCTGGGAATTATCGGCTTATAATGAATAATATTTTTTTACAAAACTTTTAAAAAACACTTGATATTAACAATAATATATTGATGTTACCTGAGATCAGTGAGTCAAAATGCAAGTCAAAGCGTGGCTCTTCTTTCTCTTTCTCTCTGTTTTCTGTCTGTTGACGTTTTTCGTATTTCACGACGCAATCCGCACAAATAAGACAGTGAGATACCTCCTGCGTTACATCTTGCGAGGATCGCCGGTGATTCCTTGGACGCTCGTACGCGGTTTATGGCGGCGGAAGGAATACGCGGCAGCTCGTGGGAAACGAAATTGTACGGTATACGGTAAATAAGATTACCTGGTGGATCGCGGGGGTGAGTCCGAATGCGCGGAAGGGCGCGACGTGTCCCGGCCTCGCGGACGGGCGATGCGTCGCAATTTCGGGAAACGGCACCGCAGCCAGCGGTAATATCTCTCCACCATATCCGTGGCGTCCATGGCCGCTGATATATATCCGCGCGGGATATGTATATCGCAGTAATGTACTGCATATGTTATTACTGCACCATATTATTACGCGGCTTGCTTTATTAAATCTTGTTACGCGGCAAAGCCGCAAACTGCTACAGCGTTATAATTCAATTTCAGGTAAAAGCAAATCCATTAGACCGGGCGGTTGGACCACACACGTGTGCCGTCCGGAATGAAAATGTTCGCGGACGCGACGTTATCCGGCTGTCCCTGTCGGAGGGTAATTACATATTATGCTCTGCTTATAAACGGTTTACTACCGTTGCTAGTACGCGCGATATCGGTTGCGGTGTCGATGTTGGCCTTACGCTTGATTTGCCCTTTAACTTAACGGACGGACATTACGGCTGGCTTGGCGGCTGTTGAAATCGCAACAGCGATCCCGGTGTCTCGTTCGCGCGAAATGCGATCTCGAGGGACGAGTCCAGCGGGCACAGATTTTTCCAGCTTTGGTTTTAAAATTTGCCGCTTTCATACCGTAATACCGTAATAGCGGCATCGTCCGCGAGTTAATTCGATGCGGGGGTCACGTACGACGATGATTTGCCATTCAGCGTCCATTTCGGAATTGGTGAGAAAAGGCAAAAAGTGATACAGTAAATGCATTCGAATGCGAACTCCGGGCTCGCGGACCACGAATTAGAATAATTACATGCAGTTGCACACTGGAGCCGTACTGCAGCCGTTCACATGTACGTTCGATAGTGAGCTAACATACAGTTACGAAAGAGATTACTAAACGAAAGATGATATAAATGAAAATAATAGCTAAAAAGGAGAGAAAAGAAGATGACAATTAACTTTAAAATAATTAATCAGAGTAACTTTATAATTTTTTCTAAAACTAATTAACGTCTAAAAATATAATCGTACAACATTTTATTTAAATTAACTATAAATTCTCTTAACTTTAAATTCTCAATGTTAAAAAATAATTTTTTTTAAATATATATAATATTGTCTTATTTCGGTTTATATCAATTTCGTATTTATTTATATGAATATCTATCAAGAGCGAAATTGATAATATATCTCGCAGCCAGTTGCAAATATTCGGATTTTAGAAACGGCTACGCCGATCAAATTCATAGCATATTTAATCGATATAGCTCAGATTTGAATTGTATAAAAGAAATTCCTTTATTTTTTTCTATTTGCTTTACAGACGAAGATATAAAGATGCGAAGTTGAATATATAAATTTCTTATTAAGAAATATATATATATATATATATATATATATTTAAGATATATATATATTTAATATATTCTTATTATTTCTTATTAAATGATCATCGTCGTCTTGTATAAATGTTTTTACATCACTAAAAATTTATAGAGAGATAAGGATGGTTTATCAAAGGTATTTACTATTTTATTAATTTATTTTAATGTAACTGAAACATAGACTAATAATTTTATAATAATTGCTCACAATAATTATTTTCTTAATGATGATCTAATCCAAATACACATAACATTTTAACATTAACTGCTTTAAAATTAATTCTTATGGATTTAAATGTTTAATTTGCATATTATTTTGTAATACATACGTATAACGACAATTTGTTTATTGTAATACAGATAAGATACATATATAAGATATATATATATATATATATATAAAAGATAAATCTATATATTTATCATAAATCTAAACAAGTCTACCAGATGAAGCAGCACATAAAACCACTAGAAGGTACTTATGTATGTATAATATAACGATAATCGTGTAATAATCATTCCGTATTAAAAGATATGGCTATAGCGTCTCGTGCAAATTAAATATTATTTGTAATATTGTTGAATATTTTGTCGTAGCTAGATTGTTAGTGGCGTAGCCTTGAAAAATGTTTACTTCGCGAATAGCGTGTTTTATTGTGTACATACGGCGAGAAGCGTGTATTACGAGCACTCTACGCGCTATCATTCATTCAATGGCTTTCGTAAGGGCGGGTAGTGGTGCCCGTCGCTCCGCATTTCTTCGCATACTTTCTTTAATACTAAATGATACTAAATGTTGCTGTATCTCATACATACTAATACGAATATAATAAATAGAATAAATATTATTATAAAAAATATAAAATATATATATATATATATATATATATAAATAAAATTTATATTAATATTATTAATAGTAAATACTTAATTGTTTGAATAATAATTCGCGTAATAATTAATAAGCGTATCGAAACGTAACTCTCTAACAAAATATTTATACATTATGTAATATTCAGTTACTAAAAGATGCCATAGTGTCTCGTGTAAGTTACACATTAATATTCTAGAATATTTCGTCGTAGTCAGACGTGTTCGTAGCGCGGCCTTGAGAATTGTTTACGCGTTGTGAATAGGGCGTTTCGTTTTGCGTATATACGGCGAGTAGCGCGTGTCGTGTTTACGAGCGATTCACGTGCTACCATTCATTCATCGGCATTCATACAGACGGGGCGCGCGTCGTTCCGCATTTCTTTGTATTTCTTTAATACTAAACGATGATATTTAAATGTATTGTATCTTATATATGTAATAGTGAATGTTTATTAACTGGCATGATTCGTAAACGTAATATGCTGTGTTTCATAATTTTGCATAATTGGAAATTGCGTTAAACGGCTAATTGACAATTCGCTTTGTCTTCGACAAGTGGTTCGGTCCAAATCGGCAAAATTTCAATTGAACGACTTGTTTTCGTCGCCCCTCTTGATTTCTTCTTTTCGACACAGCATTACCACGAGTCGTAAAATGGCTCTTTCTGTGGCACGTGCGGTTTACGCACTGATTTACACGGTTTTTTTAACCGCTGTATTGTATCCTTCCTCAATAAATCTTAACACTTGATTGAAGTTAACGTGTGTCCCGAAAAATTCACCGATTCGGGTGCTGACTGGACTGACGGAATTTGATATTTTTATGAGCAGTTAAACGTGGAGTGCCGGCAAGTATCGCGCGAAAGACTTTTATTTAAAATTAGTCCGCACGCGTGATTTAAAGCAATTCGCGAGTGTTTTCCGCGAATATCCTATGCTACGAGGAGACCTGACGATCTAACATCCTGAGAGGAGGAGGAGGCCTAGGAGAGGCATCGGGCATCGGCGGAGCAACCTTGCGGTAAATATACATTTTTTGTCAACAAAATTAAAATTAAATTGTCTTCGCATTTATTTAAATTATTAAATCAATAATTTATAATTCGAAAAATAATTTAAAATTTTATACGGGTTTATTTCTATAAAGGTTTTTTTTTGGAAATTAATTATAAATATTTTAATAAATATTTAAATAATTATAAATAGATTCGATACGTGTGAAAATTATTTTTTTAAATATTTGTCATTTAGAGCATTGCTAATTTGAATATTCTATTTGTGTGTATAGAATCACCGTAGCTACGTGGCAGATTTACTCCGCTGTTGCGCATCAGATCGGTGAGTGACAAATTTTTTATATTGGGATAACAAATCTATGAAAATTATATTAGATTTTTTTATATATTCACCATAAAAGTATTGCAGTTGGATATCTTCATAGATTCGTTGTCCTAAAATGGATAGATTTAAACAATTTAGAGTGTATATTTAATCCTGGAATAATATCATTTATTGATTATATTATATTATATTATATTATTATATTATAATAATATTATATTTATTATATTATAATAATAATGTGCTTGTACAGATATATAGAACTCTTAAGATAAAGTTTGTTGTGTCGATATCTGATAATTTTATATTGTTTTTTGCATTTTAATTGCGAGATGCCCACATTAATTGCTTCAAAATTATAGAATACTCGCAAAAAAGAATAAATGTTTTAAAAAATTAGATATATAGACGTATACAATATGTAAAGTAATATAAATAATTTAAAACTAATAGAGTTTAATTTATTAAGTTTCTTTGGAAAAATATTAATGAAGCTTATAAAATTCATTATATTTTCAAATTTTTTAAATAAATACTTAAATAAATACTAAAGTTACATTAAATTATTAGTTTTTTTATAAAAATAATAAGTTTTCATTGAAATCTTTTCGTGATATTTATTTCTCAGCGATTACAAGAAACAAAAATTACAGAAAGATATTTATATTCTATATTTGATGTAATAAGAATACGTTTATGTGTAATAATATACGTTATATGTGTTTTTTATTCACCTTTTATTCTATCCTCTTCTTCTATTTTACCAGGATTAAATATTTAAATCGATACATAAAAATGTGATATATATATATATATATATATATATATATATATATATATATTCAAAAATTTTTTAATAAAGTATATCACAAACATAAGTAGAAGAATAACAAAAAATAATAATCAATATAACATTATATAACATACGTGCCAATTTGACTCTAATCTTGTTTAATCTATATATATATATTAAACAAAAACTTCATATAAATTAAAACAAAACAATATGATATGAAATCCAGTAAATATTCCTAAATTGATAATTTATAATTATATATAATTATAATTATATAATTTATAAGTATATCAATTTACTTTAATTTAAAATCTGTCTGTTTTATATTGAAATCTTAAAAATCTTGATTTTACATTTAACACCTGATTTAGAATATACAGGTATTGTTAGCAAATCATAGATTTTCTTAATTACATTGTTTATTATATTCGATAAATTTGATGCCTGTATAACGCTTAACGTTTAGAGTTTATATTGATATAATAATTTATAAAATTGTATGCACAATATTGATATACTGATTATGCCAAAGATTCATTATTCCGTTAGGATCTCATGTCATTCGTCTGAATATTTCACGTTGTTCTCATTTAATTCATAAAATGGTAAGATTCTAATAACGGTTTTAGTTATATGGTAATAATACGACCTGTAATAATATGGACCTCAGATTTTTTTCGATTTGTGCAAATTATGAATTTAGGAATCAGCAAGTAACTTACAATTGTTTTTATTTACATTTTTTTATTTTTACACAACATCATTTGACTTACTAGTTAACTTTCTCTAAATTCTATTCTGATATATAACAAAACTTTTTTTAATTAAATCGAAAATTAATAATCGAGATACGAACAGAGTTTTTATAAATTTTAAAAAGATTAATGTGTATTTCGAAAAAAAACGCGAAATTAACATTACGAAAAACGCTGTAAAAATTTCGTACTTTATTAATATTTGAATGACCCTCGTGATCAATGCGATTTCATAATCGACGCGCATGCAATAATAACTCGAGGATATCATCTGCCGGCATTAATAATTAGCCAAAATAGAAGAAATATATCTCCTTCTTATCATTTCTGGTTATATGTGACCAGAATTTTTGGCTACGTGGCCAGAATTGATAGCAACGTGGACGAAAGGTGAGTCCGAAAGGTGAATCTAATCTGAAAAACAGCTAGATCAATAATGATATTGACTAAAAGGGATATGTAAGTAATGATCGATAATGATCGTGTTGCAATCGTATGTAATTATGAATGTGTGAAAGGATACATTTCCATGTTCCCTCGCTTGTTTCATTAATCTCGGATAATTTCGGATGGCGGGTTAGGTATACCGTTAGATTAATTAACGTAAAATAAAAATAGACGTTATCTGAGTTTGCAGGTAGGTAGAAATGCTATCGGAATTCTCAGATAGGTAGGAACACTACAAGAATTCGCGAGTAGGAATATTATAAAAATTTGCAAGTAGGGATACTATAAAAATTTGCGGTTAGATATAAAAATTCGGATGGACAAAGAAATTATTAAGCTTTGAATTATTAAGCTTTAATAATTTTTAAAGCTGATTAAGCTTTAAAAATTAAAAAATTATATAAAATGTTATAACATTTTAATGTGTAAAATATTTAATAAAATATTAAGAATTTATTATTAATTAAGAATTAAATTACTAATATTACTTATAATTATTATATTAAAATTGTTTTTATAAAAATTTGGGTAATAGGAAAATCTTATAATTTAAGATTTTAAAATTAATAAATTTTATAAAATTTTAATTCAATAAACATTAATTAAAAATTGAATTAAAATATTATTTTAATATAATGTAATAAACTTAATATAATAAATTATTATATTAAAATTATTTTTATAAATAAAAAATTTTTATAAATGAAAATTTTTATAAATATTTAGATATATAATCCTTCAAACTCTTTCTTTATTATCGGTCTTTGTCTCTCGAACAATTAGTATTCAAGACTTCTTTATATTCGCATAATTAAAATCGCATGTATTTTATTATTTTTAAATATATTTATTTGTAACTACTTTTCCATAAAAATCATTCTGCTCATTCTTATTTTTCAATAAGAGAAAATATTTTAAAAGAACATATTTTCTCGTGCAAATTTTGATTTAAAGAGAATAATAAATATGGATTAAGTTGTTGAAAATATTCTGAAAATACATTACATAATTTTTGTATTATACAGAGATTTGAAAAATGATTCGCTTCCGAAATCACGTTGCTATCAGGAGCAGTCCGGAAGATCCGGAATTCGTTTCCTTCTGTAGAAGGTTTGCTGACGTTCGGCGGATCACTTAACTTTCCTTTGTCGATTGATTCGGAATTCGATGTAAATACTAGACCGTTAAGATCGCTCTCCATCTGAAAGATTGTTCTTTTCTTTGTCGACTACTATCATCGTATCACTCGGTGGAGAGACCTTCATTTATGTTAGTCAAATCATCCTGCCAGTTATCTTTCACAGAATGCAAAAATACGGTAATTTTTCGCGATTTTTGAATGATCGTGACCTATTATTTCGCTTTTAACGGTAAAATGAGTATTAATTATAGAGTAAAGTGATAATTAAATGGACTCGCGTTGTAGATTAAACAAATTAAGGTAAAATCGGATATTGCAATCGGAAATTTGCCTCTCTGTTTGTCGGGTATACTGGTATTCATATTAGATCGTGATTTAACTATTTATTTAATTGTTGACTTATGCTGAAACTTTGCATATTTTTTTATACATGTGATTATATTCTTTGAAAATTTTATAGAATATACAGCATGAGTAATTGCTAATTTTTTTTGTATGATTGAGAAACATAATAATTATATTTATTAATGACCTTTTGATTTATCTACTTAATGCTCATAATATAATTTAATAATTATAATTCTAGAGTCAGTAATAAATCGCATAATTAATCATTTGTTAACATAGGTGAAAACCATATATTTTGTAAAGAAATGATTTTTGTGTTATATATATTTTAATTTATTTCAAATTTTGCGTAATTTTGCGTTACATAAAACATTTTGTAAATAAAATATAAAAGCGCTGTACTTTTGTATATTATTCATTATATATTTTTTTATTTTTATTTTTATTTTATTATTAAAATACAACAATTTTATTATTACAACATTAATAATAATTAAATGAAATCATTTTCTATAAAATATATGACATGTATAAAATGTTGCACAAAATATAATACTATTATATATAAAATAAAACAAAAATATAAAATATATAAATATAGAGCGCGTGTGGTTCTGCGAGTTAGCGCGAGACTCGTAAGTCAGAGGTCCCGAATTTGAATCAATCCCGATTCCGGTCGACAATATTTACAAGTGACGACGCTCCTCTATGGAGGTCTGGCAAACTGCCTAGAGTAACTCTGCCGAGAAAGATCCCTATATTGGCCGTTCGGAACTAGTGTAAAACTGTAGATCCCATATCCGTGTTAACACACGCGCACTACAGATATATGCAGAGATAGCGAAAGGCGTCGGACAATATCGAAAGACATTCTAAACCGGCTTATAGATAGATATAAAATATATAATTATTATATTATTGATATATAATTATTGATATATAATTATATTCTATTATATCTTACGCAAAGTTAAATATTTTTATTGTTTTATTGTTATATATTTTTTTATTTTGATTATATACTTTTATATTTAACTACATTATCTTGCTTGATACTAAACTTAATAATAAATAATAAATATTAAAAAATGTAAAACATGCGTGCAAAGAAAAGAGGCCGATCAAAATCAGCGAGAGTGATGGAGGGCTTTTACAAATTCAACAATTTTTATGAGATAAATATTCTGATCAAACAATAAAAATTTTTGTTATCATCACAAAACAATATGAATTTTATTATTTTATTATATTACATAGTTTCTTTTTGTTTTTTTGTTAAATTCTTTGATACCAAGGTAGTTATTCTGTGTTAAATTCTTTGATACCAAAGTATATTGTATAAAAAAATAATAAATACAACAAAATTTTAAACATACATGCAGAGAAGAAAAGATCGCCGATTAAAATCAGTGAGGGTGGTGGAGCCTTTATAAATGTTATCTCTTCGTATCGCGGTATTAAAGATCCAAGTTTCAGAATTGTAACACCGTTGATAACACAATGTCTTCAGAAATATCGTTAGAAACTTGCGCGATTATCAACTACAAGGCTTCAACATAAGATACTTGAAGATAAAAAGGTTGACTCTACCGGATGTTATCTTACACAAAATGTACAAGTCCGCAAGGTAAAGAGGAAGAAGCGGCCTCGTCGTTCTTCCTTTTTGACATTCCGAATAAATCCTTTGTGCCGTCGGTTCGTCTTCGCGAAGGAACTTTCGGAATTACTTGCAAGCTATGCGCGCGTATCGTATCGCGCTTGAAAGAGAACGTCTCTTCAGCGTGCTTCGCGTCGGTCGATCTGTTCTTTCTTCGCTCGGGTTTATTAGTTTATTATAGTTGGAGACGGTAAAATCTTAGATTTTCGACGGATTTTCACTAGGCATTTCTTTTGCGGTTTTGCTGACACCGTCTTTCTCTGATGAAACATTTCGCATTTCGCACATTAGCCGCCATCGCGGCACGCCGCGGCTGGGTTCCCGTACGTTTAAAGTCGTTATCCGTCTCATTTCTCTCGTCTCACCTCACCTCGTCCCGTCGAGGCGGACGACTTCGTGACAGAAACCATTTGCCATCGCCGACAGTGGCTGCCGCTTCAAATACCTCGTGATGTGTTATTTCTGCGATAACCGTCGGTGAATAAATCGAGAAAAGTACGTCAAAATTTCTACCGCGCTCCATACGAGATTTGGATGCTGTTAGATTGTCGTAAAAAATAAAATGTATATTTTTTAAAATATGAAATAAAAACTACCAGCTTTATCAATATAAATAAAATTCGTAAAGGACATTAAGAGTAGCAACGTGATAATAATTACTCTCTATTTTTTTCTTTCTTCAATCATATATTTGAACTATATCTTATATACTTATATACATTTTGGCTTACGAGTTACCTTCAGCGGAAAAATATAAAATATATATATTGAAATATATAAAAAAGTTTTGTTTGTTTTCATATATTTTAATTCTTCTGCTAAAGATGGGTCGAAATGAATCGAAACGTACAAAGTGTAAAATCTAAATATAGTCTAAATATATGATCGAAGTATTTTTACGAATTTTATTATATTTTTTTATTCGTACGTACCTATTTAAAAAATTTCACGTAAAAATTTCGACTCCAATATGTGTATAGTTTGATGCATAAACATAATTTATTCTTGGAAATTAATTATATAAATTATACACTATAAACTTAAATTAATATCTATACGTTTCGCTCATTAAAATAATATGAGAGCATGCAGCGAGATAAATAGTTAGGAATTATTGATTTGACGAGACAATCTGAGCCGTCTTTTCGCAAACCCAAGGTCTTTACGAACTCATTAAATGTTCAATTTGATCCCACAGAGATAATCGTCTTGTCCGACAAATCTTACGTGTCTGATTGATATTCGAAATCGTGTACATAACATGTATGCACGTGTGGTACGGAATGCAGATGATTATACTGGTCGCCCCATCGATAAGGACATCCTACATCCCCCATTCCCCCTTTGTTCACCCTCCCGTTTGTGCGGATCGAGAGGCTTACATGTTCCCACCACCAGTGCGGTTTCTATCGCTGGAAATGTCGATCCCGGTCGTGCCCGTATACGTATACAGATGCAACCTGCATATGTATGCGAGGGATGCGCGGGAACACCGCACCAGGAGGACAGGGAGACATATAATTAGGGGGAAAGGGGAGAAGCGGGGTGGCACGCGACGCCGGGAATTATCCACAATTATCGCGTGCCTACGCCATCCACGGCGCGTCGTCGACGGTGGTGCGACGATGGTGCGACGGTGGTGCGACGATGGTGCGACGGTGGTGCGATGGTGGTCCGTCGGTGGCTCGTCTCCTTGACGAATCTCACGCGAATTTAAAACGCGACAATCGGAAGCGCGAACGGCGAATGGAATCGTTCGTCGGTGTGCGTGCCCCCCCCCGCCCTCTCGGGCCCCCTCGACCTGATATTTTATTACGCGGTAATGGAGATCGACGATGTGTGCGCGAGGTAAATGACACTTTTCAAAGCGCCGGCGTTTCATTAGTCCCTGTTTCTCTTTCTCTTACCCTTTCTACCTCTTCGTTTTCCGCGCGCACGGTCGACCGGTCGGTCGAACGTTTTTGACGTATCGTCGCCGTAGTTGCACTAGTCGTCGACCCCGTTTCGCGTTCCGCAGAAGTATCAATTATTCGTACGAGGCTCTAGACGCGTCTTTATTAACCGTCCGTTTTTATTATCGTTCGCATTATATGATGGGTTCATCGGCCTGCGGCGACGTGCAATTTAAATTCGACCCCGTGAATTTGACTCCGTCGATGGTTGCGCTTATTACGATATTTTCATCGTGGATATCAACGTACGGAAATTATTATTTCACCGGCGTCGCGCTTCATCTGCACGATCGCGTGTATGCGTGATAAGATTGTTTGTACAACACGCACATGGTCACGCACGTTACCAGAATTGGCCGAGAGATAACCGTACGTAGATTATCGATGTCGGACGAGTGCTACTTCGCTATGATTTCTCTTGGGGCGTCGCTCGGATACTTGGTCGGTGTGCGAAAGTAAAGCGGAAACAATAAAGCGAGTTCTCTACCTCGTCTACGGCTCGTTTAGATTGCGGAGTCGTTAGAAAATCAGAAAGCAGCTCTTCTCCCGGTTCGTAGAGGCGTAATCGTGAAGTCTAAAGGCACACGACCTCGGACACGCTCTTGAATTTAAAGCGCCACATCAGGGATGTGTGGATGTGTAAATATCTTTGAAACATAAGCCGTGAGTCCCCTTAATGAGTATTTGTTTAATCCTTTCTGCGGAAAGATTATACCTCGTATATATATTCTTTTATAAAAATATCTTAAGATTTTACGAATGCATTAAAAATTCGGAAACTTTTTGAATCGAAAATATGCCATGTCTTTACATAAAAATTATTTTTTTTTCTGTGTAAGAATTTTATTGAAACTTGTCTGGTTAATTTTGAACATGACATTTTCTTGAATGAAATTAATATATTATCACTGAAGAGCAGTGAAATATATTAATAGTTATAAATAATTAGCCCTGAATTCGATGAGAAATTTTATTGGAAGAAATCAATTAATGAAGGAATCATAGTAATATTATACTTACTGTTGACTATGAACGGTTAGCTTAAAAGTAAGAAATATTAATGACATGATACTTTGAATTTGAGAAGTGAAATTAAACGTGCGAATTTTATTCTATTGATACAGTCTCGCTTAAGAAAAAGCAATCTAAAATATAAATAAAATATTTTGTAATTCTCGGTAAAATCTATATTTCAATGAAATTTTCGTTGAATCGATTTAAGAAAAATAAGGGTTAACAGCAATGCGTTTCGCCACAATTCGACAAGCGTAGTTCCGCCGCTTCGCTTGGCAGCTCGGACGATGAATTGACTCGCTCAAACCGGATGGTTTATCCGCGCCGATACATTATCCGGAGGTGGTTGGAGGGAGATCCGCGCGAGGATAGGGGTTTCACCAAATTAATCTCCCCCCGATTCCTCTTCCCCTCCGCCTCCGTTCGTCCTCCGTCATCCATTATGCAAGCTCGATCGTCGTGAAGGAGTTAGCTCGCGAGGACGAAGGTACTCGCGGCAGGGAGTAGACGAGGGGGAAGGATGGGGGGGGGGGGACGGGGGGACATTTTGACTCGGAGAAACGTGGAGACGCGAGGTCCTTGACGGAGTACGACGACGACGGTGACGACACAAGCGCGCGGGGTAGTAGACGGGAAATGGATGCAGGTATAGAATCTTTAGGTGTGCCGAGCGTCGAGCAGCCTCGGGGCTTGCTTAACGAGTAAAGTCGCTCGCCCCGATCCTACCCCCGATCCTACCCCCGGTCGTGTTCCACCTCCCGTTACACCTCCCCCTCCCAGCTCTCGCCGCTCGCCCCGCGAGTAACTTTGAGGCGGGCTAACCAACTAGGTAACTCGCAATAATCTCGTTACGCGTCCCTTTTAATAAAGCTGTCCGCGCGTAAAAGAAATCGCCCCTTTACTCGGACCCCTTTTCCGGACTCGACGAACGAACGGATGGATCCTGTTGTCGTATCGCCGTTGTTGTCGACGCGTACGATTCATCGGTTACGAGGAAATAATGTCCGTGGTTTTCGTGAGAGAACTCCCAATGCGAGATGAAGAGATGTTACGGATGTACGCCTGACACGTTTCTCGTCCCGGGAGTCCGGGGTGACTTTTCGGAATTTCTGAAGCTAATAATTCGTGAGACTGCCAACTCTGGAGAGTAGAGATGGAAGTCGTGAAAAGAAAGTCGTGCTCCATGTATTCCACGCACGATAATGCGAAAGGATAAATTGGTAAATGCCTTTCGAAAGAGCGAAACTGTTCTTAAATCTCATTCAGTTTCCGCATTGTTTCCACCGCCGTTCTTTATCCTTTAAGCACCATTACTAAGTGGCGTGTAATCATCCTCGTTAGAAACAAACGAATATATGTTAATTTGTTAATGCTCGCGGATGTGACCATAATCTCGCGAGGTATTCGCGCGACGAATATCGGGAAAGTAATTATACTGTTAAACTTACGGTCATCGCTGCAACAAATGCCGGCGCGCAATAGAATCTAGAGAAGCTCGTAAACGCGGACAAGTTGTTCCTCGTTACTCGGCCTATAAAGCAGGCGAAACGATGTCAACGATGCGCGAGCTAACCGAGCCCATCCGACTCGCAATAATTCTTGACGTATATTTTCCGGCTGGTCTTAATAAAACTTGTATCGTACATCACGAAATATCGATGATGTGCACAATTTTCGAAATCCAATGTATCGCAATAATTTGATAAATTATGATATTCGGTCGATAGCACTTGCTACATAATCCCGATGTAAGACATTAAAGCTGTCATGCAATATATTACGCTATCGTGCTGCTAGCTTTGATGTTTAGATTAAAAAATATTGTACAAATATTTTGAAAATTTGTAGGCAGGAAAGTGAAAGAAAGTTTTTTAATCTTAAAATATGTAATCTCCTGAAGTGAACATTAATCTTGAAAGATTAAAATCATAGTGTTTAGTGTTATAGCTCGAGAGTTCTTTAGAACAAAAAAGTATTTTTATTACAAGTGTAAGGGAAAGAGAGGAAAAGAGACTGGTGAGAAAATAAATATTGTAACGTCTTAGAAATGCGAAAAAAATTCTTCTTGTATATCTTAGAGTTAAAAAACGCGACAACACACCGTGACAGAAGTACGCGATAGAGATAGCGAAGACAGGAGTTAAGGGGTCGACGCATTTCGCGGTAACGAACATTAAGAGCGGAGGAAACGAACGTGGGGGGTGGCGAGAGGAGGAGGGTGGCGAAAGAGACAGAAGATGATAGAATACGCTTCGGTAAACTCGTTTGGCGGGTTGCACCCGCGGATGTCGAGGAGAGCAGACGAAGCGAACTCCGACTCCGCAATTGGCTCGTATCTTCGCACCCGCCGTCTCCGCCGATGGCGGCATCCTCCGTCCTCTCATCGTTGTCGAACGTATGTACGGAAGTGCGAAAGGGGGGAGGGGACGGGAGGGGGAAAGGGGGAAGGGGGAGTGCGGCATATACGAGTCGGCACGGTAAGGGCCAGGATCCAGGACGCGCAAGGCGCGCAACGCGAGAGAGGGCGATGAATTATCGCGCTCGGTAGCCGACTCGAAAGTTCTCAATTCCCATTAAGCGGGGCAGCCGGCCAGAAACCGATAGGTTAGTTGGGAGAACCTGCTGGGAATCCAACGGTGCACCCTGAGACCACCGACCGGTCCTCTCCCGTCCCTCTCCCCGTCCGGTGACTACACGCGCGGCAGATGAGAAACACAGCGGCAAGCCGGTGCCGCACCCTGGGAATCGCCGTATACTTCGACGGCCGCTTATATTAGCCCTCCCCCGCTGTATATATCGCGAACGATAATGCCGCGTCGACAAAGCGCGAAACATCCTTCCCCCTTCCCCTCCCTCTCCCTCTCCCCGCGCTCTAAGCGCTCGCTTTGCCTTTCGCTTTGTTCGCTCTTCGCTTTGCGTTACCTCTCCCGTCGGAGAGGTACAATCGATACGGTTTCTCTCGAATCTCGTTACCATCGTCGGCGGTAAGCGGGTCAATATATCTGACGATCGGAAATATCTCGGAGAGAGTCTCCGCGTAGCGAGAGAAAGAGACCGGGATCGGCGTATTTGGCGTATTTCGCTGTTTCCGAAGTGATAAGAGGTGGAGGAGGATGATTATTAGACATCCCGAACGTTGCAAGGAAGCCGCTCGATTCTCGCGAGGCGAGAACTGGACTACATTATTCACCCTCACGAATACTCCCCGCGACGTCTGGCGTCGTATAAGAAATGGCGCGATAGCGCATTGGGAATTGTTCCGTTTCTACGTCCATTATACCGGGGAATTCATCGGTCCCGACATCCGCTGCTTGCAGCTTAACTTAACGGGAGTGATTTGACTGTCCAAGTCCGAAGTTTCGGAGTTACTGCGACTCGGTGTTTGAGGGCAAAACCGAGAGAGAGAGAGAGAGAGAGAGAGAGAGAGAGAGAGGGGGGGGGGGAAATGCTGGAGAATTGAAATCAACAATCGGAAAACAACGCACAATGATGTATATATATATATATATATATATATATATATATATATATATATATATATATCATTACGCGTTAAGCAAGTTGCGGTTAACTGCGTTACGGCTCGCGTTTTAATTCACTTCGTTCTTTGTATTCTTTACGTCGAGCAATGTCGTTTGTGATCAAATTTATTCGTATCAAATATAACTCGTCTACATTTAACAATGTTATTCGGATCAAATAAAATGTTCTATTCTCTTTTCTCTCTGTTTCTCATTTGGATTTGGTTGTATTTTAAAATGTAAATTAAACTAACACAATAACACATTTATCCTCCATATAAAAACGATGGACGCGGACTTTAATAATTTAATAAATAAAGTAGAGCATTATTAAGAGCCTTAACACACATTTTTATGTAACATATAACGACGTTGTCAGCTTTGACAGTTGCCTTAATTATCCTGGCGAAACAGGTGATTCACGTTTTACGAACTTCGCGAAACGAGGTATCGCGAAGCATGTCGGGAGCATCGTGAAGTCGCTCAGTGAGCCCCGAAGTCTCGTCTTACGTTACATCATGTTCGCAGGAGAATATTCATTAATGGTGTATGCTACAGGAACGTACTCTCTGTCGGGCTATGCAAACTCAAAGTTGTAGGTGCATCCGTAAGAGAACATTATAAATATGCATCTCGCGTATTACTATCGTAAATTATCGCGCTTCGCGACGGCGCTCCGGCCGCGGAATGCCGGCGGTGTGCTTGAACGAATATTGAAATCAACGAGCGGAAAACAAAACTTGCGCGGTTTCGCAGGCGACTCGGAACGGAACGGGACGGGACGGGAACGTAGCTGACATTAAAACCATTCCGGGAAGGGGGAGGGGGGAGGGGGTGAAAAGAGGGTGAAATTACACGCTTAGCAAACTCGCACGCGTGTGCCCACCTCTCCTCTCCATCCTCCCCCCCCTTTCATCCCTGCCGGATCACGTGTAATCTCTGGATCCAGCGCGCTAGAGAGACGCGCTAAGGAAACGCAAAGGAAGAAATTGGGCGAGTTGCCGATGCGCGCGCGAGAGTTTGCTCGGAGGATTTTGTAACGAGTCGATTTCTCATCGTATTTTCATAAAACGAGACGAGCAACGGCGTACTGTATTAAGCTTCTCTAAGTAGGAGAAATTTACTCTTCCGAGTCTCGCGCACAGTTCACGCTTGCCGCATAGAAGTCTGGAAGGCGAGAGGAAGATTTCTAATTTTTTTGACTTTTCGAGTGATAACGCCAGACGCGCGATTCCACGCGATTTTCAAGGATAATTTCTTCATTTAAATTCCTAGTCGATATAAGACAGAACTTTTTTTTTTACACACGATATCACTTCTAGGATTATAAGGTAATCCTATCGTAAATTTTCTCGCGAATTATAGATCATGTAAAAGGGATTATATAATATTTCGTTGTCGTTATTCCCCCGCGATTCCCGATCGATGAACGCGAGAACGTCGGCTCTGGAATATCATATTTTCCCTGCTTTCCCGACAGATGCGTGTCAAAGTTGAATGTTATCCGAATATCGCCTTTATATCGCCGGAGTTATACAATCGGTATTAGGATTCTACGTCGTAGAACGCGAGAGATCATAGAATTTTTTTGCGCCACCCACGAAATAGAGTCGACGGTTCTTTGCGCCACAATACGCCCGTAATCTCCGTGTATGTAAATTTTACTCGGGATTGCGGCGGCGGGCCGCGCGGAATATTAAAATTAAAGGGCGCACGCGTGTTTTTACAGACACTTAGTGTTTATGTCCCATTCGTTGCGACCCGATTAAGCTGCACGGAGTGTGCTCCCCCGGTCCGCCGCTAGTTTGGTCCGTGTAAACTTCAGTTAGAGTTCGTACTTGCGTCCGTGAATACCGAGTCGCACCTCACCGCATGAATACGAAATGCCGTAATCTTATGCGCGGGGAATTGAGAGGAATTCGCGGCAAGATTGCGCGAATGCGCCACTACGAAATCGTCCCGTACGCAGACCGCGTAACGTCGCGTTTTCGATCTCCATCCGGAGAATCTCGGAGAAAGTCGGACGATTTTGCGACATCGGTCGATAGCCAGTCGCGCTGACAAGTAGACCTATCCAAGTGTAACTCTTCGATTTTTTTTTCAAATGGAATAGGTTTACTTGTGGAAAAAAATAGTTCTGGCAATTATATTTATGACAATTGTGAAGTTTAAGTGCAACCTGCAAATAGTTTTTTTAGAGTAATAAGTACGAAAATAGTATTGAATAAAAATATAGTCACGATGACTAGAATAGATGTGAAGTATTAATTGATAATAGAATTGATAATAAAAATAGAGATTCAACTATAATTATATAGACGTTATGTAGACGTCATACAAATAAAATATTAAATTACACTTTTTCAGTTTAGACAAATATTTTTGTGAAGTAAGCATAATGCCGCAACATCATTGAGATTAAGTTTAAAAAATACATATTATATAACAACGGTATATAATATATTAATTTATTCAACGATATATTACAAATGATTAGTATATTACTATATTTTCTTGATTCATATAACTTGTTAATTATTATACATAATTTCTAGTTTTTTGATACGACTTTTTTCTCTGAGTGCATAATTCTTTTTGCATTTTTTTATCATCATATTGTCGCTCTCTTAAAATGAAAAGTCATATCTTGTCTACATTTATATTTAGTGAAATCTTATTTCTTCATAATCAGTATGAAAGCAAATAGTGAAAATAAATGGAATATCGATTAATGAAATTTTTGCTGACTAAAAGACAAAAAAAAACTTCAATTCAATTTGCTCATCCGTATTATATAACCGATTATGCAGAGGAAGTTATATTTTACTGTAAAAACGATGGTAATTAACATATTATTTTTCAAGATTTTCTATACTCCGAGTTGCTGTTATTGCAAACAATTCTCTGTATGAAATATAAATATATTCATACTTTTTTTAGTATTCAAATCCAGAATTGTTATATTTTTATCTTCAAGCTTTCTGCTAAACTATTGTCTTCAACAATCCGGCATTACTAATTGAAAGAATTTATCACTAATTGACTTCCAATGAGATTTCACTAAATATATCATGCTTATAGCTGTCTCTTGGTTCCTTTTAAAAGAGTTTATTATCGAAATAGATAACAAACAATAATAGATAATGGATATAAAGTGAGAGACATTGGTGCGCGCAATTAATAATCCATAATATTTTTGCTGACATAAAGAATAACTTTAATAATTATAACTGTCGATTCTAAAATTAATGATTGTGTACGCTTTTCTAATAAGAGAGAAAGTTAGTTTTATTTCCATAAATATCTCCGAATATAAAGCGGTGCAGATTCTCATCGCGCTAATTATAAGATTATAATTATAACATTTAGTCACACTATCTCGGGAAATCTGCGAACATGCATACTTTCCCATCTGTGGTATCAGCTTTGGAATCTTCGTCATTAGGAGAAGCGCGGAAAGTACAAGTTTGAAAGATGATAAAGCCGGGCGCTTGAGATATTTCTATGCCGCGGGAGTTCGTCGCTCGCGAAAGATAGAATTTGCGCTGGAACTTTCCGCGCTTTTAAATCCTCCTTACATTTGTCATGCTTCGAACGTACTAACTGTTACGTAGAGGGGACTTAAGAAAGAGAGAGAGAGAGAGAGAGAGAGAGAGAGAGAGAGAGAGATTCCTTACAGAATTATATTTCCCGTCCATAATTTTGCAAGAAGCGAGAGATTAAAACGGTTCGGTGGCGTTGACCGGCGTGCCCGAGCGGATTCTAAGGGACATTGTTCGCATAAAAATCGCGGCTATAAGTCTTAAAAATTCGCATCTCCGGTCTCGTGATGTTCGTAGCTTCGTTCTCGATCTGAGAAGACATCTTTTGTTGCCTCGCATATGTATGATAAAGCAGGACGTAGTCGACACACGTGTTATACTCATATACACATATACATAAGCAAGCCAATAAATGCATGATAAATTTATCATAACACATGTAGTGAACATTATTCATCTCGTATCTCTTTGTAATTTTTTTCAGTTTAAAATATACGCATACAAATTATATATAAGACATTTCTGTACGATACGTGCTAACGCAGATAAATGAAAAAAAAAAAAAAAATTAAAAGAATACAGTGGATACATTTGACTGGCTGATATGAATGGATTTTCGTGCCGCGTGGCATTAGGTATTGTTCGCAGTTTATACGACATAATCGACCTCGGTCCCCGAAAGCATTTAAGCAATTTGTGGAGTTAACGAACTCCTCGACTTTTCGTTCACGACTAATGAGCGATTATCCTAAGCCATTCGATCGGACGTAGAAAAGACTCGCGACTGAATCACCAACGTGTCGAGGGGAAGACGATAGTGGAGAGAAGAAAGAAAGAAAAAAAAAATAGCAAAAGTAAGACGAAGCGAGAAGAGAAGCGAGACATGACAAAGCGTCTACATTTACGTCGTAGTTTATACAGTTGCTATCCGCTCATTCGATATAGCGGGAGGATAAACGAGAGATCCGGGAAGAAGATGGGCCGAGGGCGCACGGGAGAGAAAGCAAGGAAGAATCGCTCGCGTGAATCGCTCGTGAGCCGCGAAATGAAGTTGGTATTATCGGAACCTCCATTACGTGGTTATAATAAAGCGACGATCGTACTCGCTCGTTTTCTCGTCACGATCTGCAACATTCGCCGAACTTCTCCCCTTTGTCCGGCGTCTCCACCTCCTTCTGCTTACCCACCTCAACCTCGCACCGGTTCCCCGTAGGTTTCGCCTGTTCCATCGCTTGTACCATCCCTTCGCCTTCCCAGCAGTTTAATTAAAGGATCTAATTACGCGACCAGTTCCAGACTCTCATTCTCCCCAGCTTTCTCCCGATTTCATTTTCTCCCGCTTCTCGCCGCTATTTTCCCCCCCATTGTTCGGTAGCAAATGAAACGGGGCGCACGTTCGCGAAGCGCCTAAATGCCGAATATGAGCTGTCATCAAAATTGAACCGCGTAAAATTCGACGCATTATTGATGAATACCATTCGGCCGGCAGCGTAATGTTGAACGTCACGCGTCACTCTGGATGATGAAACTGAATGCTTGCTAAATCGCCGAAGAATTTTTAAATAAGCGCTCGCGAGGGAATTCCTTGTTGGACGAATTGATTTTACGGCGGTGGAAATATTTCATGGCCGCGCCGCCACCGCTCTGCCACCATCGCCGCCGCCGTTTCGATTCTTCCGTTATATTTCCACGGGATCGTAATAATGATAAAAACTATTCGGTTGTCCTCACGCGCGTATATATACCGCCGCTTTTTAAAGCGATTAAATTATTCTACGCATTAATTACGCGGATGGAAATTACACCGTTTCCATAATACCACGCCATGAATCTGTTCTCCAATAGTTATGGAGATATATCCGTTTGATGGGCGTTTTGTTCGCATGAATCTTCTTATAGGTATAATTTAAAGGGAAAACTTGCAGCATGCGGTATCAATGGGAAAATATTCCGTGTAAAATTAAATGCTGGTGTAGCTGTGTTAATTGAACCACTCGTTCCGAGGAATACAGTAAAGTCCACTTTAGATGATTAATAAATTGTGTCAGGAAATTCAGAGTAGGACTCTTTATAATTTTATACACCGTGCAATCTCTCTCTCTTTCCCTCCCTCTTTTTCTTTTTCTCAAAAATATTTTAAGAATGCACATATATAGAATATATATATATATGATAAATGCATCAAAGTACGGCGGTGTATGATGAATAAAATTCTATTCACGAATTATAAATAGATTGATTTTCGATAAATCGTCGAAAATAAATCGTCAACACGTAATGAAGGAAGCGTATCGGTAACGTATCGTATTAGTCCGAAAATAAACGATCTAATTGCTCTTCACATGTGCTCTCTCTCAAATTTTTAAATTACTTATCCGGATTAGGGTAATATAAACTTATTTTTTTGTTCGATTAAGACAAACTATGTCAACTCCTGAAGACCTGAAGGCGTAATATGAATCACGTTTATCCACCGTCAAGCCTCGACTCGCCGGCGGCGCAGTGGATGAGCCGAAACGGTGTACGCGTCGTGTAATTGGAGGAGGCAGAGAGCGACGATGTACTGTCATAAGTAGTTAACCGACAGTAATGCTGATTAAGCGCGATAGGAATTCAGTTTGCCACACAGCTGCCGTGCCAGTCGGTTGTACGGCCGATGACCGTTCAATGGAATTTTGTTACGAATCGGT